>NW_008660957.1:58102-66862 GCF_000695815.1 Acanthisitta chloris | reverse complement strand
AGGAGTCGCCCGGGCTGTCCGGGTGTGGGACGCAGCTGCGGGGCAGAGATGTCGCTCTCTCTCGAGTTCGTGCGGGTTAGCGGTACCGGCTGGCCGAAGAAGTGAGGGTATTTGGCAAAATGCAGTCAACTTAGGTTACAGCGATAAAGCGTCAGAGCTGTATATGTTTTGACAAATTCCCTCAACCGGCTTTTTCGGTCGTGCTGCTTGGTTGGTTCAGGTACAGCTTTTAAGTCTTTCCTTACAGAAATTCTCCGAACTGTGTCTAGGTAAGGCTGTCATGGCCAGAGCTTGACAGGGTTCTCTGACAGAAGAAGAATTTCCTTGGTAATACAGTTCAAGTTCCCGTCAGTACTGGCTGGTTTATTTATCGAACTGACAATTTCAGCTGCCTGCAGAGATTAGGGTTTATGAATTAATTAGTAGTATATGTTTCCTGTTCTGTGGTGATGGAAATGAGATAGGAGTGAGACTGTAACTACAGAGTATTTCAGTGTTTGTGAAACATCGTTAGCCTTATTGGAAATGATTTATTTTCATTCTGTGTTTGTACAGAGCAGTCTGAAAAGTGAGCCGTGACATCACACGGAGCATCAGATAGTAAGCTCTTACAAATCTCAAGTTGTGTTATGCTCTGGAGTCCTTGCATCAGTTTGACTATTTTAGCAAAATGTGCAACAGTCCTAAGCACTACAGACCAACCCAAAGGCATTTTGAAGGGAGAAACTCTCAGGAGTGCACAGTACAGACCACATCTTGAAGTGTGCAGACTACGTTGTCTTTTGTTTTAGTCATGCAACCTCCCTGAGGCATACGGAACAGTTAGAAATACCAGCAAACTCTTTTTCCACTTATCTGGAATTGCCATATAGGAGTATTTAGAAGTAATGAAGCTGCAGACCTGATGTATGCAGTTCTGTGGTATGGGAGACTGCAACAAGTAAATAGATAGGGGAAGAATATAGCACTTAAAGCGCTGCTCTTCCTGGTCCCACTCTGTGCCAAGTAGTCCAGGTTATCTTGGATAGTTGTGTGTATGTGTGTGTACATGCATAGGAACCCCAGTATCTCTTAGATTTTTCTTCTTCCCTGTCCATTCTGCCAATCTGCTTTTTCCTCCACTTCTATAAAAGAGCCCTCAACAACACAGTAGTCCCCTAAACCAGACTTTCAGCTGCTTAAGCATAGGAGATGACAGAGGGGCTACACTTAGTTTCCAGATCTTTAGTTTTCCTTCATATCTCAGTATAATTCCTCAGTACTAGGTATTGTTTCCGGGAGTTTCTTTTCCTCCTAATTCAGTATGTGACTTTAACATGTTGTTTACTTAATTGCTCTTGCATTGTTGCAGTACTTTGACTGGTTTGATTTTTCTTTTTTTGAAGAATGACTTTTCCCCCCATTGACAGTAAACCAGTATTTCCTATTCTGTGTTAACTTGCTTCACATTGTTTCATGTATTAGCCTTTTTGTTAACGTTTTGCTCTGTCTTTGCAAGCTTTTGTCTACTTTATACATTGTTATTTTACTGTCAAGATGGATTTCTAATCTGCTCTCTTTTTAGGAATAGTTTTAAGTTGTAAGTTTTTAAAGTATGAACTTTTGTACTCTGCTGTACATGCACAGAAACCCTTTATCCCTTAAAGCTCCTATTTTTGTGCCTGGTGGTTGCATGCTGGAGGTGCAAACATAAAGAATCTTTCTGCTTTCATACTCTTTTGAGCTTGGAATTTGTATCTTCATTATATAATCTTTGTCATATACCCAGAACTCAAAATTTGAAACTGTTCTTGTGGATATATTTGACAGAAAGAAGCAAGTTACTTTTAAAGGAAAAGAATGCTAAAAAGTAAGGTTGTTATTCCCTGCATTTCTGTCCTGGAAGAGCTCTGTCTCATCAACATGCTGACATACAGCTGAGAGGAGAGAGACATTAGAGATGTTTTGTTCACTTACTGTTTTAAATTTTAAGTTGACATAAGTGTTTGGAGGTTTAGCAAGTACAATATTGTTTGCGATCCCAAAACAACAAAATCCAGTGACTTTATGACATTTCTTTACCAAGTTTTATTATAGAACTTTTAACAATTTTTTCTATTACATTTTTGTATTAAAAATAACTGGGCAAAACTTAAAAAAGATGGAAATACAGAGATTCTTGAACCTTTTTAGTATTTAAACCAACATAATGTGGCAAAAAAGAAGAAGAAATGCTAGATGCTTATTGAGTAAGTAAAAGACTTGGGCAAACATGAAGAGGTGGAGATCATGTTGCTGTCACTGCTTTTCACTCCATCAGCATGATATGGTTGCTCTCAAGGTCTGTGTGTAGGAACTGCTCCACTGTGTTGCCCTGCAGGGCCTGACTGTGTGCAGGTGTTCCTGTATGGGTAAGGGATGTGGCCAAAGACCAGAGATTCTATTGGGTGCTGAGATATTTGTCTGTTTCTCTTCTGATGATGTGTTACAGGCAAACTCGAAAGAAAGAGCAGTACTGCCAGCAGTGGGGTTTGTCCTGTACTTCCTGTTGTAAAGCTGCTGTCAGTTGCTTGTGGCTGCTTATTTTTTTCCTGGATGACCTAATGTTGCCTCCTCTGAGCACCTTCCTCATTCCAGATGCTTCAGGGAGGCTTCAGGAAAGAGGCACAGCTGCTTTTGAGCATACCAGTGCACTTGTATTTTGTCAGAACTTGAGCTCTTCAGGCCATTCTATGAATGATCTGGTGACTCCATGACTTGGGGCAAGGTCTGACTACCTGGCATATTTCACACTGGTCTCTGTTTCCATATCATGATAGGAGCCCCAAACTGTGAATGAGGAGGTTGTGCTTTGTGTTCTTGCTCTCCACTCATTGATTTGAGAGGTGGCCTCTCTTTTGAGCAAGTACCTCCTGTGATATCTGTTCCCTGCCTGTAAAAAGGGAGGAGTGGAGGGCAATGATGACTCCATTCCACTCAAGCTCAAAATCTTCTAGTCTCTGCTTTTGTCACTGTTATTTGTGGCTGGACATAATTATTTTTTATGTCCAGGGAGGACTTGCAGGTGCATAAACAGTTGATGTGAATAAAAGAAGTGATTAGAAGAGGATGATAATAGTAGAGAAAGGCTATGGTGGCACGAGAGACATTGCTTCAATTTGGGAAATCTGACTTTTTGTCTTTACCATTCCTCTCTTTTCCAATTTAAAAAAAAATAAAAGGTGATTGGGTGATTGAATTATTATGGTGTTAAGAAAATGGCAAAAACTAAACTCTTTTTATTTCAGAGCAAAGGAAGAGAAACGATGAATGAGCTAGCTCAGGTACTAGAAGCCATATAATCACATTAGTGCAGTGCTCTGCCCAGACTAATTAATCCTGTAGAACAGCAAGTGTTGGTGGAGCACCATACTAATGTAACTCTGCTGTTCTTGTACAAGGTAACTAGCTTGGAAACTGTACACATTATTGATTGGAGCTGTTTGGCCGTGTTTTCAGGATAAAAGCTTCCTTGGTAAACTGAATTGGTGGCTGAAGAGCATGATCATGCAGTGTTCCAAACACTTGCACAGCTGTCAACTGTTGGTGTCATCCAGTACAAGTCCTGGAGAGGAGAATTTGAGCAGCAGTCCTTTGAGCTCAACAAGGCAATGTCTCAAGTCATCAAAACAGACTCTGCAGCTTCCCTGAGTCTTTCTATAAAGAACTGAATTGAGGTTGCAGTGGCAGTGTGAATTCTGTAGCTTTCTAATTCCCCAGCCTTCATTTTGTTTGTTTGACTGTTTTCTATGGTGGCTTTTATGCAGCTTAGTTGGAAGTCTCAGTAATGTAGAAAACCTAGCAGTATCTTGAGGAAAGGAAGCTTGTGAGCATGGAAATAAAGCACTAATCAGAGATCTAATATGCGGTTGACATAGAGTACTTAGACATAATCAGATCCCTTCATTAAGAAGGAGGACTGATAGCAAAATTATGGGAGATCCCTTGCTGCTATAGGAGGGCAGTTGGCCCTTTGTGTCTTCCCACATGGTTCCACTACTTGCTTTGCTGCTGCTTGGCAGGGTCCAGTGCCTGGCTGGGGGGAGTTATATTTCCTTTTGGTGATGTCTGCATGACAAGGTGAACTCACTAGTACTTCTTTCTCGTGGTTGAAAGAGGAGGACAAGTCTGTTCTTACCACTTTTGACTGCCTTCTTCCACGATCTACTCTGTGTTAATTCCACTGTGTCCCTCCATAAGCTGCTTCAGCACACTAAACCAGCAGAAAACTGCCAGAGAAAGAAAATTGGATGGATTTGTGCTAAACTTTCTGACTGGTTGGTGAGTTTAAGACCTTAATGAAAGGGCTGACTTGGTGCTAGTTTTGGCTTTGGTGAGGGAACAGGTGGATGAAAGATAGGAAACCTCTTTCAGTAGCCTTGTCTTAGGAGCTGGTATCTGATCAGGGTAGGGAAAAGAAAACACAGAGGCAGGAATTACTGGGGAAGTCCCAGCTGCTGTAGACTGAAATTCAGACTGCTTTTACTGGAGGGTTGTGGGGGTCTTAATAAGAGAGGGAAAAGTTAAAATTCAGCAGTGTAAGTATTGAGTGGTTTGGGTTTCAAACAGAAAAAGCCATGTTCTCTGATGGTACATTTCTTTTAGAACAAGGAGGAAAGGAGTTGACATGTAATGAGTAAGCAGTGTGGCAATCCTGCCAGCATGCAGATGATGCAATGCATTTCAAAAGATGTTTTCCTAAAGTATTTTGTGACCTTAATGCTGACGTCTTATAGCTGCCATTCAGTTTGTTGAAGTTTAAAATTAGTCTTGGCTTTTTTTCACTCAAAGCTTTATTTGCATACTCGGTAAATCTACCTTATTTTTAAGTGTTTTTCAGGGAATCAAATGTGGTGGGTAGGTGGGTACCTTATACCCTTAAGTTGAGGGGATCTTCATGGGCCTCATAGACATTTTCCCTGGGTTTGTTGGGGGATTTATGCTCTTGTGTAGTCATAGCCGGAGGTGGTCTGAGTTGTCTTAGGATATCCAGATGTCACAGACCAGCAAGTTAAAGTGCTTGCTTAGGGTCAATGGCACACTACAAGATACACAGAAGCTTCAGCTGGGTTACTAAGAGTATGATTAAGTGATTCTATAAAGTATCCTCTTGTAGCTGTCACTGTGGCAGAACCATGGCAGAGCCAGTTCAACCTGCCAACCAGCTGTACCTGCTTTTGTTGGGTTTGTGTTCCAGTGTGGTAGGGAGCCAAAATGGCCTAATGGAGGTCTGAGCACAGTGGAAGCAGTGGACCCCCACAAAACCAATGTATTTGCAAGGAAAGTGGAGGAGAATGGAGTGAGGCATCTTTATGTCCACAAGACATGAAATAGAGTGTGTTAGAATAGAATATATTTTTGCCAAATTAATGTTCTTTCTGCTGGGAGCCCTTAAGATCTTTCTATGGAAGGACATTGTTTCAGGTGAGTTGCTGCAGCTTCTTTTTTTTTGAGACCCTCACAGCCTCTTCTTAGTCAGATGACTTGCAGGCAAATGCCTGTCTGATTTGAACATTGGTCATGAGATGAAGGGATGTCTCAGTGTATGACTGTGTGCACTTCTGACTGCAATAGGGTGTGTTCCCAAATGCTAGTGCATGGGGTTTTTTTTCAGTCTTACATTTGTTTTCTCTGAGCTAGGACAAATATTTAGTTTTCTTGGTCTACATTCTCAACAGGTAAATTTTTCAAAGCTAACTGGATTCTGATCCTCAGAATTGTGGGAAAATTGAAAAGGCTTTAAATGCTCAGTGGAAAACACCTGGCTTTCACAAAAAAACCAAGCACATGATTAATTCTTTAACTTTACATAAAGGCAAAATGTAAATTGCAGACACACAAACCCTCTGTGAAAATTAAATAAAGTGATGTAAAGACATGAGGTCAAGTTTAAAATGGAGTGTCTTAATAATGTTGGTGAGCACAGTTGCTCAAGGCTGTAGTTCTGTGCTTGGGGCAAACTGAAGCAGAAAAATTCCTCCTGTTTATTAAAATACACTGTGAAGACCAAAAAATGTCTTCTCATTTGGGGGGAGAATAAGAGTGGTAGACAGCCAGGCTTTGATACCTTCATTGAATGTTAATGAAAGCACTGGGCTTCTGAAAAGGAAATCATGGAGAGACAGGAGACAGCACTTCTTGTGGAAGGTAATTAATGTCCTTACAGAATGTAAGGACATTACCTGTATGACTGTTGGAGTGACAGACCCTTTCTTAAAGCTGTCTAAAACATACTGCTCTCAAGAATTGTTAACTGAGTTAACTTTCTCTTTGGTTGAGTTGGGGTGGGTTTTTCTGTAGCTTGGGGAGCCAACAGAGGTGTAAATTTCTGCAGTTTTCATCTTAAAGATAACATCTTAACAATCACTTCCTTTATTTACAAATAATAAATTTGTCTTCCTAACTTATTTGGCAGAGTCAGAGTAATACATCAGGAGAGTGGCTTTGATTCAGTGTTTGCTCTGTCTAACAGTGCAGCACTTACTCTGGCAATAAACTGCCACCTGAGGTGGTACAGAGATGATAAAACACTTTGGTTGTGTGCTTTTTTGGTAACAAACTCAACTATTCAGTTGTGTCTCTGTGTAAAGCATGTTTTAGACATTCAGTTTTGAAGGATTTTGTGGTCTATTTCTAAGTTATTTATATAACTGTCCTTTTACAAATGAGGAAAATACTTGGCTGGAGAGGGCTGTGAATTTAACAATATGAGCAATGTACCAGGTACTTGATATACTGGTTCCTTTTGTGTGAAGGTCTTTATCCACAAAATTTTTGAGTGTCTGTTTTTTTTTATGTGTTTTGTTTTTTATTTTTGGGGGGTTTTGGGGGTTCCCCCCCATTGGATTGTTTGGGAGGTTTAAGCATGTGATATAGAACGTGTGCACACTTCTAAGAAGCAGCTCTGTTTTTCTGTTTCCAGTCATGTCTGCAAGTCTGTCATGAAAACATAATTGGTGAGTAATGAAGCGCTTGCTTACCTGAACCAGATTAAATGAAACCTTCTACAGAATTGCGGTTAAGCCGTTGTTGTTTCGCAGTGCTTGGCAGCCCTGCCTGCAGAATCCAGAAGACTTCCGTGTTGAGAGAGTGGTTTGGTTTTCCAGGGGTGAGAGCAGTCCAGTGGCTTGCACAAGATTGCACAATGTGACAGGTTTCAGAGCAGAGCTTGATTACCTGAATCCTATGTGGCTGTTCCCCACTTAAACCAGGGGTTGTTGCTGTGTGCTGGGTGACGCCTCCTACCTGTGCTGCAGGTCTTTAGCCTGGGCATGTCAGATCATTAGGGTCAGTTTAAACCTGTGTATTAGAGTCAGATTCATGGTTGCACATGGGCAGCTGTGGTTTGCCACTATACTGCTGCTAAAGATATTGCTTATTCCAGGGAGAAGCTAAACCTGAGTGTCTCTGGTTCTGTGTTTAAGTCACTAGCTGTAGGCTTTTTAAGCAATACTTAAGTGCTTTGCTCCAGTGCTGTTTTGAAGGAAGGTATGCAGGGTAGTAAAACTCCCTATTGCCTTTCTTGCACCTTGAAATCTTTAGTTTGAACTCTGTTGTAACCCAGAAAGGCTTGTATGAAATATGACAACGTGCTGTAACTCTTTGCAGTGAGCTGATTGGATTTTATAGGTGGTGTTTATGAAGATACAGGTATTGCTCATTCTGATGCCTCTAATTTTAAAAGCTTTTCAAACAGATTGGATGAGCACATAACCGAGTGTTACATTCTTATAACTGTTAAAGTTAAACATTCACAGCCCTTGTGGGAACACTGAGATATGCAGTCGCTTATGCAAAGGTAACTGCAAGTGTCAAATCTATTTTGGTTTGTCCTCCCACTCCTTCTTGGAACCTATATGTACTTGGGCTTTTAAATTGTTTTAGGAATACTGCAAGTGAATGGAAGTCTGACTTCTAAGAAACTTGGGCCCTTTCTTTTAAAGGCAAATCTCTAATCAGGTAGGAAAATAGGTGAAGATCAGAAGGGATGGTGGGCAATACTGAGCAAAGGACCAAAGTGATTCTGTGCAGTGAATGAGCTGATGGCTGTGGAACATCTGGGTGGTACAAGACTGTGTATATCTCAAAAATTATTCCAGAAAAATCAACTTTTTTCTCTATGCAGGGTAGAAACAGAAATTGCAGTTTTAATGTAGAAGAATGCAGCTTTGCACTTCTCATGTGAAGATATATATTGCTGGCATCTAGGGCAGAGGCAGTACTGTGTATTTTTAATGTGCATAAAGTAGAAAGGAAAAACGTCATATGCTTTCTTTCCAGAATTTTACATCATCTCACTTGTGTAGGGGTGATCTTGGCAACATAAACCCTCTTTTTCAATTATGTATTAATAATCAGTATATGCTTTTAAAATGTTGCAATAGAATTGCATTAGATCAGTGTGGCTTGCTTCTTTAATTAGTATTCAGACCACTGTGAGGCTATATTTTAAAAATTATCTACATATTTTTTGTTTGCTTGGTTCACTGCTTAATATAAATCCCTGTGCCTTTTGAAATTTCTTTTGTTTGGGAACTGCTTTCTTCCAAGGAAATAGGAAGTAGCTCATGTAAAAGAATACCAAGCTAAAACAAAATAATTTTGCTTCCAAAGTGTAGTGCTTAAGGAGATAGTAGTTTTCCTATTCACTGATAGACACATGCAGACCCAGTCTTTAACTCCACTGTCAGTTTTCTCACTGCCTTTGAGCACTGACATCTGTTGGTGCACTGAATGGTAATG
>NW_008660957.1:38045-58076 GCF_000695815.1 Acanthisitta chloris | reverse complement strand
GGAAATCTGTTGCTTGCTACTGTGGTTATAGTTCTCCACCCATCTGTGATTTTGAGAATTGCACTTGAAATTCTGTGTTGGACCTAGGTAGTAATACTAGATTCTTTAAAGCTTAAAGATGAGAAATAGATGTTAATCATTTGCAGTGATGGATTTTTGTCCACACACCTCCATCATGCAACAGAAAACCTAATTGCCATTTAGGGACTAGAAGAGCTATACATGTTACATATTTAAAAAGTCATAATACACTGCATGCCGCTTTCTTTGTTCTGGTGAGATCATCTGAAGAATCATTACAGGAAAAGCTATGCCTTGTAAAGACAAACTGTAAGTTGGCTGATATTTTTATCTCTTACTCTGTAAAGCTCTAGAGTAAGTGTGGCACTGAACCTGAACTAACCCTTTATAGAAATGTGTGATCTTGTCAAGAGCTGAAGTGACGTCACAGATCAAGGGCACTTCAAAGAAATGACCTTTTTGAAGAAAAGCCCTTATATTTCTTCATGCAGTTTCTTTTTAAAAAAAGGTATTCATATATTGACAGAGATATATTCATATCTCTCTCCATATATATGTTTTACATAAGAGTCAAATATGTTCTACAATTGGTCTGTTGTCTGTAGCTGAAGATGCAGTCTGTTGGGAGCAAACTTTTGTTTTCCCTCAGCCTTCTGCTTACCATAGAATGTGGTTGTTGAGAAGGAGAGATATTCAGGCTAAGCACTGGACTCTGGAGGCCTGATCTCTTGCTTAGAGCAGGGCTGACTTCAAAATTAAATCGAGTTGCTCAGTCTTAAGTGTGGAAGATCTCTTCAGAGGGAGATTATGCAGCCCCCCTGGACAAACATATTCTGGTGTCTGAAGACCCTTATTTTGTAGGTTTTTTGAATTATTTTTGTGTCTGGTTAGAATTTCTCTTGCTGCAGCTGGTGACACTACCTTTACTTCTTTCATTGTGTACCACTGAGAAGATCTTGGCTATCTTTTCTCGATGAGTACCCCCTAAGGCATTAAGAAGCCTCTTCTCTAGTCCAAACAAATCCAGCTCCATCTATCTCTTCTCATAGGTCATGTGTTCTCCATTATTTTTTAACTGGTACAAGAGAGCTGGAAACCAAAAACAGGCCTTCCATTTTGAGGTGTCCAGACTGTCACACAGAAAGCGTTAATAGCTTCTCATCACTAGCATGCACTCTTGCTAACACAGCCCACTATAGAGTTCATCTTCATCATTGCAAGGATACCTTACTTATTTGTGTTCAACAGGTGTTCACAAGGACCCTCAGGACGTTTGTTGCAAAGCTGTTTTCTAGCCTATATGTTCCCATCATGTACTTAGGTATAAGTTTTTTTGCATTTGCTTTTATTTGGTTCCAAGTGGATTGACAGCTCATTCCTAGCCACTAGTTAGACTTTCACCTGTTTACTGCTGTCTTGAGATTGTCAAACCAGCCACTTTTTTTCATCAATCTTGTTGGCCAGCCATCTACTCCAGGCCTTTTTGGCTGCCATAGTGCTAGGGCTGACTGTGTAAAAGGGTATGCTGAAGTCAAGTGTCTGCTGCACCGTCCTCATCCACAGAGCCAGTAGCTTCATCATTGTAAGTAACTGGGCTGGTTGGGCACATTTTGCCTTTGGGAAATTATACGTGCTGTTTGCAAAGGTGTTTATGTCCTTCATGTTCCTGGAAATGGATTCAAGGAGGTTTTGCTCCATTTTCTTCCCAAGATTTGGAATAAGGCTGCCTGCCCTGTATTTCTCTGGATCTTCATGGTTGCTATGGCCTTTCAAAGGTGATACAGAAAGGCCTTGTAGTGACACCAGCCAATTTGCTCAGTACCATCAGAAGTATCTCATCTGGTCCTATGGACTTGTGTGTACCTGTTTTGCTTAAGTGCTCTGTTCTTAGCTTGGTCTTCATTTATCTAACACCTTTCCCTGGCTTTTGCCACTTAAGCCCTGTGAGCATGCCTTGCACATAAAACACCCAAACACTTGAGCCTTTTCATGTCCATTGTCAGTAGTTCTCTCACCTAGTGGCAGGTCCCTGTTTGGTTTGGTCCTTCTTTTGTTGCTGTAGAGGCCCCTCCTGTCCTGTGGTAGCTTCCAGCTAAGCTTGGGCCTCCTCTCAAGTGGTGCCCAAGCAGTGCTTCTGTACTGCTATGAGGCAGGATCTGTCCACCTTCTCCTCCTTATGCTTCCCTGAAGGATTGTGCTCCACTGGGCACTCCTTATGCAGCCACCCTGCTCTCCTGACCTGGCACATTGGAGATCAGCCTTTCCTGGCTGTTGTGTTTCTATGCTGCCTTCCTCAGCTTTCTTGGGGAAGCCCAGCAGGGGCTGTATGTTAGCTGAATGGGTATTTTTTTATTTAAAAAATGAGGATATATTTACTAGACAAAGAGATTTGGTTAGTATGGGGAATTTCCATTACAATTTTTGAATACAAGCTATTGATGGAAAACAAAACTTAGTTGCAGTTTTTGCCACTTTTGTGGGTGGAAATGGGTGGCTAGAATACTGACACAGGCTAGGAGATGTCATTGGAAAACTGTGTGCTGTTTTGAAGTGTATTTCCTCTACATACCGCTGATCAAACTATCAAGTCATGATGTTTATACATGGCAAATATGAAACTAAGGACATGAAAGCTAATGCAGTGTAATTTCAAAGTTGGTAGATGTAAAGTTTGTATTTTAACTGAAACGGATACCATTGTATTAGATTTAAAGCACAGTTCTGTCTGATCTTTTTCTTAAGGGTCTAACAGCTTACAAACATGTATTTTTTGATTACATTTCCATCTGTTTTGTGTGACTTATGGTGTTTACAGCAAGCACTGTAAATATATTATTTACAGTAGGGTTGTACTATTGAACTGAACTACCAATTCATGAGAGTTCAACTGTTGAGCATTTGATTTTCTGTCACTTTTGACATTGCAAAGAGGTCTGGCTTTACAGAAGCTTGGTTTTGAAAATGAAGTCTTTCTTTACACTGCCTCATGCTCCAGTGTCCAGACCCTCTAGGCACTTTTTAAAGGGTAGGTTTCCAGCATTATAGAGGTACATGAGCATCCCTGCAATTTGACATTCCTATTCTGATTTTTGATGTGAGAAGCAAAGTTCTTTCCAGCTATAGCAGGGACTATATAACCTTCCTTTTACCTCAACTTTATGATCCTTTGTTACGGAAACAGTGATCACCCATAGTTTTTATTTGGACTTTAAAGTTCGAAAAGGTAGCTGCAAAACCTACGTGAGTACTTTGAGTGGGAACTGAGTAAGTTTGAGGAAAGGGCCACCAGGTTTTGGAAAGAAGTTAAGGTTGTTTTAACTTTCGTTAGACTTTTTTTCCCCTCTTAAATTCTCTACTGTGGCCTGAGCATGAAGGTTTCATTTCATCAAGAAAGTAGGTTCTTTTGGATCTTGCTCAGCAATCCAAAGCGTGACCAGTGGCTGCACATCTCTACTTTCACATTTTTGATTGGTGACTTGAAGTAAAAATTCAGCATTTTCCTATGTACATCTGATCCTGTAGTCTAAGCTATTGAAGTCACATTGCTTGGATCTCTTCATGTGAAAAGAAACATCTAGATGAGTGATCGTCTGATACGCATGTGCTGGGCATTGAGAAAACTTTTGTTAGCTTAGACTTGATTGTGAGAACCTAGAAGGGCATAACTCTTAATGAAGTTATTTTAAATACATAGTAGTGCATTGCATGGTATTACATGTGTCATTTCAGAGAGCCTCTGTAATAACTTCATGGTGTGCTAATTACTGTGTTCTCTGGTTAGGGGTTTTGAGGAGTTTTTTCTTCCTTTTGTTTGAACACTGTATTTTTGTGATGCCTATTTTATTCTTTAATTTTTCATGAGAAGTCTTTCCCACTTCAGATTCACGCTGCTGTTTGAAAAACGTATGTTTTGTTTTCTGAGGAAGGAACAGGACAAGCAGCCGATGCCAAAGAAGAGTCTCAAAACCAGCTTTAAAGTCCTCTGTTCATGTGAACACTGCAGTGCAAATAAATGGGGATGTGATCAGTCAGACACAGTGTCTGTTTTACCAGCCCTACCTTATGTACACATGGAGAAACATTTCCCTGAGAACTTTGTGGCTGATTTTACTGCCACTTCACCAATAATTACTCTCTTGTGCTTGGTAACTTCATGTTGTCCTTAGTCCTGTGTTATGTGGGGAACTTCAGCAGTGAATGTGCTATTATCTGAAAGAAAAGAATTGTGGCTATTCCTGCTGTGCTGTACTATCTGGTTTCAAAAACACTGTTTTATAGGAAGCACCCCGGGTGGCATTGTACATGCAGTAATCAAAACAAGACGGAATTTTTTACATGTTATCTTTTCTAGCACCACCACGCCCTTCCCCCTTCTTCCCTCACCAATCCCACTCAAATTTCAACTTGTCTTTTCCTTAACATTATTGCGGACTTGACTAAATTCCTCAGAGATGTTACATAGTAGGAGGAGAGAAACTTTTCTGATGGAATAAGGGAAACTTACTCATCTTCCATTTGAAAACTAATAGCTGGGAACATATGAATGTGACACATTTTACCAGGGAGACCAGAGCATTAAGTGTTTGGAATGAAGTGAAGGAAGATTTGTATGCATATGGCTCTATAAATACGTGTGTGTGTTAATGAAAGAAAGTCTAAAGAAAAGCTCAGACCTTAATATGTGGAATTATTGCCAAAGAAGTAGAGCCAGACTGTAATTTTTATGTAGCATGCTTTTTTATAGCATGAATGTATATATAGCTCCTCCTGCTTGTATATGAGACTGAAACCTGGGAAAGGTCCTTGTTTTGACTGGTGAGTAGGGAGGAGGTGTTTGGCAGCTCAGATGACGAAAGGTAGTTCTTGAAACTTAATGTATAGGTGTATATAAAGGTGTACTAATGACTATTGTATGAAGTCTGATTAAATGTTGTATTATTCATGTATTTTACCTTTTGCCCTTTGGACTGCTGGGGATAAAGAGCATTTCTGATCTTCAGAAATGCTATTACTAACTAAATATAGACCTCCTCAGGTAAGAACAGTATTTGCTTGCAAGTCACAATGTGTTTAAAAATAAATTCTATTCACTATTTTACAGCTTGCTGAAAATTCTTATCAGCAGTTCTCAATCAGCTTTTTATACAAGGAATTTCATAACAATTAATTTGTACCGTTAATCCCCATAGTTAATCTCTCACTTTGGGACATCACTCAGTTTCATTCATACTCTCCAGCTTTTGCGATATGGCTAGTGTGACTGAAGTAGCTATGACCTCAGTAATACCTTAGGTGAATTTAGAAATAATTTGCCTTTTTTCCTAGCAGAATTTGGTTTCTTTTAGCATCTGTCTCTAAACCTACTTGATTATGTTCCTACAGCAAAATACAGAAAATTTATATTGTGAGGAAAACCCCCAATTTTTACATCCTCATAGCCTTTTAAAGTTGTGTACAGTCAACCACTTTCCCCAGATCATCACAAACTCATGTTCCTTCCATTCTCCTTTGGACTTCGGCAGTATGTGTAAAATTCTAACCCAGCCATGGCTCTGCCAGATCAGAGCTGTAAGCAAATTTACCAAAAACCAACTGCTTTTTCAGCACACACCTTGCCACTGAAAAATCCTCTTCCCTGCTGCAGGCAGAGTGCACGTGCTAGTGTTATGCATAGAAGAGATGTATGTGCACTTGGTGCCAAGCCTTTTGGACTGCGGGAGCCAAATGTTTCTGGAGCTGAATGCAGATTGTGAAATATTTGTACTTTTCCTTGAAGCTTTGGTCATATATTCCTTTTTTGACTTTATAATGGTGGACAAAAGCCAAGCTAACTAAAACTATGGTTCACTTTGAGTTGTAAAAAAACATACCTTGCATGAATAAATGATTACAGTAGTTTGCTCCCAAGAAGAATATTAGTATGTGCACAGATGGAATCACCAAAAGGGATCCTCTAGGTGGGGTGAGGGATTAAACCCTCCCACTGTCTACCCTTTAAGGATACTGTGGCATGATGGCGTGAAACTGGCATTTCCCAATGCTTTGTTAAAGCATTCTAATATCCCCTCTTTAGTATTTAGAATGGAAACAGAGAAGAATTGAGGCACTGTAGCCAGTGTGGGCTTCCTTTCTTTATGGCCATATCTGTCAGTTGCAAACACAGCAAATGCTGCTCCACACTAACTGCTGTTCTCTAGAAAGAAAGCAGTAAGCAATTTCTCTTAAAATCAATGAAAAAAGCACCAGACTGCAAATATTAAACAAGTTTTTCAGGGCGTGTGTTTCAGAGGACTGTAATTTTTGAATTTGGGTTCATTTAATACTGTCAGGAAACTTCACGTGCCGATATGTTTCTCTCTTGTAGACCCTGCTTTTTACATTCTGTTTGACACTGCCTTGGGTTTGGTCTGCAGTCTGATTACAGCACTAGCTTGCACCAGTAGGCATTATTGACTTTTGATGCTACTTTAAAACTCCCTCAAAAAAATGTAAAATACTTGCTCAATATTTGAACTTGCAAGTTTCTTGCTCTGGCTTCTGGTTATTACCTATTATTAGCAAGTAGCAATAGCATCACTTACAAGAATAGGCATGAAGCCAGCTAGAGAAACAAAGTCTGAGCTGCTGCGTATTTTAATTACAGCAGTGTGTTTGTGGGTCCAACTATCTGGCTTTCTGTCTTTGGCCAGGGGTCCTGATATGAAACCAGTTCCAGTAGCACCGTGCACCAGAGCAAAGCCTTCTGTCCTGTACTATACAGCCCAAAGGCTTTCCTGACACCTCTCGCTGCTGTTGAATGGGACATGAAAAGCTCCAGGCTTCAGTCTTCCAGCTGTGGGCACTGTCTGGTGTGACACTTCCAGGGGGGTCCCCCTTTGATTTAGCTGGAGCAATGGTTAGTGACCTATTTCAGAGTCAGTAGAAGATGAACACACTGCCTAGTAGCTTTTGTCAAAGCTACTATGCTGGTGCATGTAAAAGGACTAAGCTCAAAGCTGATTTTTCCTCAAAGAAATGACAGCCTTAAAAGAATATGGGCTATTAATGGGTACAAGTAGAATACAAGGAAATGAGTCTCTTCTGTTCGGCAGGGTAAAGCAGTGATAGAGTTGGCTTGTTTGTTTTTATGACCGACAGATGGGACAATACGATTTCCCCCTCAATATCCCCATCAGCACTTCATTGCCTTCCTTAGCTAGTGCAGGTATATTTTTAACTCTCAGTTAACCATGTCATGTAAAAGCTTGCAAATATACTTAACCTACTGTGTTTGGTTTAACCTGGCTGGAAATCAGGTGCTCACCAAAGCTGCTCTCTCTCCTCTCCTCAGCTGAACAGGTGAGGGAGAATATAATGAAAGGCTCATGGCTTGAGATGAGGACAGGAAGAGATCACTCACTAGCTACCATCATGGGCAAAACATACTCAACACTGTCAATCATATCTGAGTAGGGTAATGAGAAATAAGACCAAATCTTAAAGCACCTTTCCCTCCACCCCTCCTTTCTTCCTAGGATTAACTTCACTCCTAATTTTCTCTGCCTCCTGCCCTGTGGCCATGCAGGGCGATGGTGAATGGAGGCTGCTGTCAGTCCATCACATTGTCAGTTCATCATCATGTAGTCTCTGCTGCTCCTTCCTCCTCAGGAGGAGGGTTCCTCAAACTCTTCCCCTCGTCCAGTTTGGGGTCCCTCCAACACCAGACAGTCCTTCACAAACTTCTCCAGCATGAATCCTTTCCACGGGGTGCAGTCCTTCAGGAACAGATTGCTCCAGTTTATATACAGAGGATGACATTCTGTGGTATGGAATATCCCTTTGCCAAGTTCAGTCAGCTGTCCTGGCCATGCTCCTTCGTGGTTTCTTGTGCACTTGCTGTTAGAGCTTGGGAAACTTGAAAAGTCCTTGACTTGGATAAGCACCACTTAGCAACAACTGAAACATTAGTGTGTTATCAACATTATTCTCATACTGAATCCAAAACTCTACACTGTATCGACTACTAGGAAGAAAATTAACTCCATCCCAGCCAAAACCAGGACAGCAATACATTCAGCTTTGCTATTTCATGTTCTTGGCAGACTTAAATCACTGGATGCAGAGGGTAGTAGGGTTTGCTTGTTATGATTAACAGGAAACAACTAGGATACATTGTGTTCTGCTGTAAACAAGTGATGTCAGAACCTTTTAAATTGTCCTGGTTTTAAAACAAACTTAGAAACAAACTAAAAACATTGCTATTACAGAATCGAGTCATGATGTTCACTTGAGCACTGTGTGTGGTCAATCATGGGAGACCATGCACGTGGAAAATGATTCAGGATTTTGTGAAAGCAGGCAGACAAGACATGTACAGATGTGTCAGGAGGGTTTTGGTGCTAGTTTTCTTTTCAAGTGGTCATTACATGAAGGAAGCCTTGGAATGAAAAAACAACATAGTTCTACTGTGTTATGTCTTAAGCACAGCAGCAAAAGAACATTAGAAATGAAGTCTTCCTCAAATTTTTTAATGTCAGAGTAAAACTTTGATTTTTTTTTTCAACATGTAACATTAGAATAACAACTATTTCTTCCCCTTTCATTTTTGAAGGGAATTGTTGTGAAACAGTAAGTTCTAGGAATGAAACATGTTGCAGTTTTGAGAAGACTGTAAGAAGCTGTCTAAATAGCTCATGTGTTCAACTTCTGTGCTCAAAAAGGGAACATTGTGTAGTTCTAGAGAAATGTAATATCCTTAGAAGGACTGAAACTTCTGTTGTCCTAAACTGTCATCTCTAAGATTTGTTAGCTTAACATGCTAAATGTTATATTTGAGTCATTGAAAATTAAAAGGTCTGGGTTTCTGTCATTTCATTCTGAAATCAGTATGTATATGGAAACTGAGATTATAGGCAGGTAATCTGCACATCAGTAGGAGTTAAAAATTGCTACTTATGAACATGGTGTAGAAACTGGATGCCATGATAACACGTGGGGTTTTATGGATGGACCTAATGAAGCGTCTCAGAAAAGATCAGAATTGCTTCCCCATTTCAGAATGCAGGAACTAAGGCAGATTTAAAGCACTTTAGTTCCTTCTAATACAGAAATAGTAGATAATTAGAAGAAAGTAAATTACACATTTCTGACAGTCAGTCTATTCTCCACTACAATGATCTTTACCAAAATGCATAATAAAAGCATACTTTGTATCAAAATTCCAAGATTAAGTAGATTCAGTGTTTTCCAGCAGAGTACTGTAATTGGGAGGAAGAGATAATAGTAAGGCATCAATTTTATGGTGTATTTAGTGGTGTTATTTACTCCTATTCTGAGAAATATTCCTGTTTGTTGAATATAATGCACATCAAATGAAACTACCAGGTGATAAAATCAGAAAAAAACCTGTTCTTTGCACATTATGTTGCAGAGCTGTAGAGCTCTTTCTGCAGGATGTTGTGAATATCAAAAATTTAAACAAGTTCAGAAAACAGTTGAGTAATTTCATGAAAGAAAACTCTCCTGGGCATTATTAATCATAAAAGCATCACATCTGGCTCTGCTCTGAAAGTCACTGACTCTCAAGCTCTGAACTCTCCTGTTACTCATAGGAAGTGTTTCTGTTTGCTTGTACTGTTCATAAACTTTTGCTAAGGATGGGAAGCTGTTGTAAATAAGCTTTTTAGACTCTCATCTAGCAGTCATTTCTTGTGTTGAACATCTTCTGAGAACTTGAATTATTGTTGCCTGGCTTGTACTGAGAGAAATCTGTTTTTGAGACAGGAACAACAACCAAAAAAGGTCCTGAAGATACTGGCATTATTTCAGAATGGCAAGCAGAATTCCTGCTTGTCTTAAATAGAATTGCATTAATATTATCCAAATGCTCAGTTAATGAGCTGTAAACATGGGAAAAGGTATGTTCCATTATGTACACTGTTATGATGTCAGGAGTTTCCCTCTAGCTGTTCTTTTACCTACAGGAGAGAGAGCACCCAGGTTTCCCCTTACTGAATTGATAATGTACCCTCAAATACCTGATTTGTCTCCCTCTGTATTCTCTTTTCCTATTATTCCCTTTCCAAGTTCTTTCTATTTATCTTCCTCATCACTTCCCAATTAAATGTGTCAGCCCTGTTTCCCTTTCCTCACTGGCCTCAATTCTGTTAAAAGCTAGCACTCCTGTTATCCCTGGTGCCTGCCTGCCCTTTCTCCTGTCACTGTCTTGTTAGTGGTGCCACAGGACAGAGTGAGCCATCTGCAGGTGTGCTGCTCCTCCTCTGCTCTTTGACTGTCATGGTTTAACCCCAGCCAGCCACCAGACACTATGTAGCCACTCACTCACTCCCCCACCAGTGGGATGGGGGAGTGAATCAGAGGGGTAAAAGCTATGAAAACTCATGGGTTGAGATAAAGACAGTTTAATAGAGAAAACAAAAGCCACACACACAAGCAAAGCAAAACAAAGAATTAATTCACGGCTTCCCACAGGCAGGAGGTGTTCAGCCTTCAGGAGAGCAGGGCCCCATCATACAGAACAGTTACTTGGGAAGAAAAATGCCATCACTCCAAATGTCCCTCCTCCTCCTTCTTCCTCCCACTCTATGTACTGAGCATGATGTCATATGGTATGGAATATCCCTTTGGTCAGTTTGGGTCACCTGTCCCAGCTGTGTCTCCTCCCAGGCTCCCACACGCCCTCAACTTCCTTGCCAGTGTGGCAGTACAGGAAGCAGAAGAGGCCTTGGCTCTGTGTAAGGGCTGCCCAGGAATAACAAAAACATCGCTATATTATCAACCCTGTGTTCTGTACAAATCCTAAACATAGCCCCATACTTCCCACTGTGAAGAAAGTTAACTCTACTTCAGCCCAGACCAGATGCTGAAGCATCTCACACTTGGTGTTATCTTGGCAGAGGCACCACAAGCCTGAGCGTGCCATTTGCATGCTGTTCTGACATATGGAAAGCCTTGTGGTCTGTAATTCTTTGCATCTGTGCCCCAGAAGAGATTGCAAAATAATATAGTTTACACATACCTCTGTGTTTACATAACTATAGATGTAGCTGGGGGTTTCCTGAGTTCTTTTGTAGGGATAACCAGAGCTGTTTGCATTTGAGATTAGGGGACTTGGTAGCTGGAAAAGGATAGACTTGGAAAAAGGATCAAGCCCAGAGCTGAATAGAGAATATTTGTTGTGGAAAAATTCGAGATTTAGGGAAGAAATGTAAGACAAAAACAAGTATTTATTTTCAGAAAATGTTTCACCCCAAAGTAGAATCTCTAGAATTTAGAAAACTTGCTCACAGGCAGCTAGTAAGCCAGAAATGAAAACTGACAGGACCTGTCAAATAGGCTGCTGGGGAAGCTCAGTCCCTGCCTGCTGTGCTCCTCAGCCATCAGCCTGCCTAGAAGGGACTTGTCAAATTCAGCTTTCTGTCCACAGCAAGTGAAGATGTGTTATTTGCTTGTCTATGGTTGTTTGGTTTTGGTGAGTTGAGAGAGAGCTGTTTCTAAACATGGACAGTTGGATTTTCAACAGGGAGCTTCACCACCAGCTCTACCAGACACTTTGTAGTTTGGTGACTTGACATAGGTATTATTTTTTTTAAAAGCTGATTTGGATTTGGATGTTTTGTTTTCTCTTTTGCTATGTAATTGTGCTTATCTTTGAAGTATTTCTTAGAAAACACCTCTAGCAAATGCCCTAGATTATTTTTGTAGAACGGTTTGGGTTGGAAGGGACCTTAAAGATCATCTAGTTCCAATCTCTTGAAGTTCCAGCTTTAGGCTGAACTGTCCAAAAGAGTTTGAGGGAGAGCAAAGACTTTGTCTCTTATATATTGTAGTTTTAAGTACATTAAGTACTTTGATTGATATCCTTATCAGAACTTGAAATACAAGTACAGAATCAACAGAGCTGATCTGGCAGACTTGGATCATTTTACATACCTGCTTGAAAAAAGTAAGAGAATTAAAAGAAAGGAGTAGTGTGTGCTGGAAAACAAGTCCCAGCCACAGTCTTTCCTTTCTCCAACCTTGCAGGTCTGTTAACTCAGTAACTGGCTTAGCAAGAAACAGAAATTTCAGGTAGTTGTGTTTTGGAGGAGCAGCCCACCTTTTGTATTTTTTATGATAGCTTAGCTATTTGCATAAGGCACCATATATGCTGGGAACCTGTAAGTTTAGATGGCAGTGAAAAGCTAACATTTTTGCCCATTGGGGGAACTAGGGTTGTTAAGACTGGAGAAAAGGAGGCTCAGGTGGAGACCTTATTGCTCTGTACAACCACCTGAAAGGAGGTTGTAGCAGGGTGGGGGTTGGTCTCTTCTTCAGGTAACAGGTGATAGGACAAGAGGAAATGACCTTCTGGGAACCTGTAAGTTTAGATGGCAGTGAAAAGCTAACATTTTTGCCCATTGGGGGAACTAGGGTTGTTAAGACTGGAGAAAAGGAGGCTCAGGTGGAGACCTTATTGCTCTGTACAACCACCTGAAAGGAGGTTGTAGCAGGGTGGGGGTTGGTCTCTTCTTCAGGTAACAGGTGATAGGACAAGAGGAAATGACCTTCAGTTGTGTCCTTCAGGTAACAGGTGATAGGACAAGAGAAAATGACCTTCAGTTGTGTCAGAAGAGGTTTAGATTGGATATTGGGAAGGATTTCTTCATGAAAAGCGTTGTCAAGCATTGGAACAGTCTGCTCAGGGAAGTGGGCAGGTAAATCCCTGGAGGTATTTAAAAGACTTGTATCTGTGGCACTGCTTTATTGGTGGCCTTGAGAGTTCTGAGTTAATGGTTGAACTCAATGACCTTAGAGGTATTTTCCAACCTAAGTGATTCTATGATTTTGTAATGAGTTGTTACTGGGCGTGTGGGCTGGAAGGTGTCTTCTCCTAGTAACACCACAGTGCATGACAGTCATCATGCCATTAGCTGTGCTACAGATAGTGCAAACTGAAATTATGTTCCATTTGTGCTGTGAAAACTCTAACAGCTTAGCAAGTGCAGTATGAAGTTTGGGCCACTATGACCATCTGCTCTCTCAAATCCTTCAGGATCCTGTTAAGGTGTCACTATTGGTAACTTCTTTCTATGATTCTTGTGTGTTTGCCTTGTCAGTAACAAACGTAATGTTTGTGTGTTTCATTTTCTCCTTACGCCTTTTACAAACATGTTCAGGAGAAACCCATGCTTTCTGTATGCCTTTATTTTTATCTTGTTCTTTTTTTGCCTATTCACAAGTAAATAGAGCTAATTTTTCAGCCTCTCCATCGAGGAAAACATCTTCATGCCTGTTAACTGAATCCTTTCTTTTTCTTCTGTATCCTCTACTGTTAGGAGGTGTTTGGAACAGACCACTAGTATCCCTCTTGGCTGTTTTTATCTCATAAGGGTTTTATGGTTTTCCATTCATTTCCTTGAACAACTGAGCATCTGATTTTTTTGCCTGCTATGGAAACATGAGCACAGACATTCTCCATAAGCCTGTGACAGCTCTGCTCAAATTCATGTGGAGCTGATGAACTATTAACAGTACTATAATTTGTTTTTTTTTGCTGAGGAACATTTGGATATATAAGAAAAACACTGTGTAAAGCACTAACATGCCATGTATAGCACTGGAAGAGATGCTACCAAAGGGTTAATTTAATTTTAGCACATAAAACCAGATTTGTATAGATTTTAAAGTTTGTTTTAAAACTGTACTCATATGCAAAAGGATTCACTGCAAAGGTATACTTTTCAGTATAAAGGTGTCATTTCCAAGCTGTAATCCTTACTCTAGCTTGACTGAAGGAAATTATAGGTACCAGTAGGTACATTTCATCTGTTGGGCACGGGGGAAGTGTCTTGCTGCTTTTTTTGCAGATGTGTTTATGTGAACTGGAAAGCTGATTTACAAACCTAGTCACTGTTCTGTAACATGTGTATACTGTGGTGGTACAATTAAGCAAAAGGCTTAAGGACTAAATGTTATGTATTTGGAGAGCTTGACCAGCACTGATTGTGTCAGGATCCACAGGCCAGGTAATCAAAAATGCCACACAAAGAATGGTAAAGTTTATGGTTACAATATCAATTTCAAATTCTGTGATAAAATCGCTGAAGGAAAATAA
Organism: Acanthisitta chloris; assembly: GCF_000695815.1. Taxonomy (NCBI): domain Eukaryota; kingdom Metazoa; phylum Chordata; class Aves; order Passeriformes; family Acanthisittidae; genus Acanthisitta; species Acanthisitta chloris. The sequence continues at coordinate 43,960 of NW_008660957.1, read as the reverse complement.
CGGATACGCACTTTCTGTTGTGGTTGTTATTTCAGTGTTTGTACAGAGAGATGTGATGACTAATTTACAACAAGAAATTTTCATCTCAGAAAATCTGCTACAATGCAGCCCATGTTTCCTGGAGATAGTTTGAGGGAGGCAGAAATAAATGTTTATTAAAATAAGTTTTCTTTGAGACATCAAATGCAGCCCTGGGAAGGCTGTTTGATCAACCCTGACCAATATAAATAAATGTAAATGTGAATTGGGCAGAAATTATGAATTTGGAGGTGACACTGCATCTTCATCATGTTTTGCCAGGGTCTGACTATCTTATCTGTTCTTCTTGAATCTTTCTGTACTAAGGCCATAAGTAGATAGCTCTTACTTCCTGTCAGAAATGAGCTGGCAGTGTTTTGCATAGCCAGAGTATTTTATTCAATATAGAAAACACCTTGAAATGTCACTGAAGACTGGGAAATTTAACAATTCATAATTCTCATCCGGAATATTTTAAAGAGCTGCAATCTTGGGCTGAAGTTTGAGTTGTGTCCTTGTTGATTGGGAGAAGCAAGTCAGTTTACATGCCCTGTAAAATTCAGGTAAATATGTGCAACCCATACTGGATTCAGTGGGATTGCAGGATAACTTGGTCTGGAGGTGTGAGGAGGTTCCTGATCGTGCCCTGTCAGAGCATGCTCAGCCCTGATGCCAGGCAGGGCTGCTTAGGCTTGTGCTCCCTCAGTGCTGGAACCCTCCAGCCTCCCTGTAGCTGGCACAGTCTCCCTGGGCAGCCCACACCTCTGGCCCCAGGGGAAAGCCTTTTCCTTGTGCACCATCTGATCCTCTCTGGTTTGATCCAGCTGATGCCCCTCGTGTCTCTGTCTCTCTATTCTTGACCACCTCCCCACGGGTACCTGGGGCTCTGTCAGCACCCTCAGAGCCATTCCCCCCCAGGCTGAGCCAGCCCATCCTTCAGCCTCTCATCACAGAGCAACTGCTTCAGCCATGACCACCTTGGGCCCCCACCTCCCACTGGACTCACACCAGTTTACTGATGCCTATTCTGGGAGGCCCAGAACTGGACACAGCATCTAGGTGTGTTTTCACGAGCACTGTGAACAGGGGGGTAATCCCATGAGTGTATGCCATGGGTTCTGCTGCCCGGGCACTGCTGGCAGGTGCACAGCTCCCAATGCAGCAGAGTCCCAGCACCTTCTTCGCAGAGCTGCTTCCCAGTCTGTACCGTCATCAGAGCTTATGGGCTTGGCATTTGTCCCTGCTAAATTTCATAAAGTCCTGTTGGCCTGTTCTCCAGCCTGCTTGGCCCCTGCAGGCAGCAGCCCTGACTCCCAGATGATAGTTCCTTTCCCCACCTCAGATTGGTGTCACTTGCAAATTCGATAAGGGTGTGCTGCACCACATTCTGGAGGTCACTAGTAAAAATACTGAAAAGGGAAGGGAGGAGGTGAGGAGTCATAAGTTAGTATCACCTGCTTTTGATCACTGTGTAATTGGTTTTTAGCTGCTGGGAAACAGTCTCATCCTTTTGCTCTAATTCCAGACTGTTATGCTGAAGATACTTCTCTGAGGGTAGTGGTAATGATGCAGACTTAGCCCTTGATCCATGCAGCTACTGCATATCTGATTAATCTATTTAAATACTTTTCAGTGAACAGGCTGTATGACTTCTGAAAGTGCAGTTTCATCATGGCCACAATAATGAGCTTTGACAGTGGAGTACTTCAGCTTTTTTAACTGGCTGCTGGAGAGGGTAGTGGGAAGAAAAAACTCATTTGGGGGAGGTGAAGAGGAGAAAAATACAGCTAACAATTACTGACACATGGATAAGGATTTGATATGATCTACTCTGGTCTGGCCTGGCCTGGCCTTCGGTCAAAAGCTGACAGCCAGAGGAAGAGGAAAGTATTTATTGCCAGCACCCAGCATTTTGGGTTTCCAAAGTGTCTCCTTAAGAAAAGAACTACAATAAAAAATACCATTAAAAATACTTGCTTCAATCACATGCAATTAAAGAAAATACAATCAAAGAAAAATTGCTCTTAGAAAATACATCTGAAACTTTGCCTATCAGTGCCAGCCTGGCATTTCTATCACGACCAAAACTTCCTACCTACCTCTCTTGTCACTCCCAATTCCTTGGCAGGGAAACAGTATTGTGGGCTGAATATAGACTCATTCTGCAAGGGGGAGAAACTTCTGGTGGCCTGTTGATGCTTTTTGCAGTTGTTGTTCCTGTTTGGTTTTTGCTTTGAAAGATACCCTGGATAGGCCTGGATATACTGACACTTACTGTATAATGGGGTGGACAAAACTTTGTCATTTACTGACTTTAGCAGCAGGGTAAAACTTAGAAGCATGGGATGGGAGATCGAGGTTTGAAATGTGTGAAAGTAAACAGGTTCTTTAAATCCATCTTACTTCATTTCTGTGGATTTTAATTGTGCTCTGAAACAGCAGCTTGAATCACCTTGATGTTAATCATTTCATGTGGCTGTGTGGTACTGCACAGCACTGTGCTTATTTTTTTATTTGCACTACCCCTGCTGAGATTGGGAACTCAGCTAGCAGCATGGCTATGTAGTGCCAGGTACCTAATGAACAAGCAGGAGATACAGTCCATGCCATGAATAATTTATGGTCTAATTAGAAGCAAACCTTATCAATCACCTTGATGTTAATCATTTCATGTGGCTGTGTGGTACTGCACAGCACTGTGCTTATTTTTTTATTTGCACTACCCCTGCTGAGATTGGGAACTCAGCTAGCAGCATGGCTATGTAGTGCCAGGTACCTAATGAACAAGCAGGAGATACAGTCCATGCCATGAATAATTTATGGTCTAATTAGAAGCAAACCTTATCAAATAACATTTAACTGTAGGGAATTTTTTTGAACAAAAGCATGATTGTATCATGCAGTTGTGGGAGTCTAACTGTTCACACTGTTCAGCTTGGGAGTTCTTGGAAACTGTAGCAAGTTGTAAGTAGACAAAGGGAAAAAAAGACGTGGAGTGGGATGAGTCTGTGTATTCCAATATTCTTCATACGAGTAGTATTTCCACAAATTGCTTTCTTTTTTCATTCCCTTTTATGAAATTAGTCAAACTGTGTGTGAACTTCAGAGACTGCTAGTAATTCTGCACAGGATCAAAGAAATATATATTTTTTTTGTACAACTCTTAAATGCTTTTCTGTTTTAAGTGAAAATACTTCAGCTTTCTTGCTGGTTATTGTCAGTAATGATCAATGACTTGAGTTCTCCCGCATTACCTTATGAGGTGATATGTTTACCTTTTAACAGATGTTTCACTAACAAAAAATATGTGTGATTTGGTTCTTTAAAAATTAGCCAACAATGACTCTTAGAAAAAAACACCAGAACATTGAAGCATTTGTCCATCACAGAGGTTAAACAAAAAAAGAAATCCAAAATGCTGAAATAATAGGTTGTCTGAAAAAAATGTCATCTTCCTCTTCCGCTAGTAACAAGGAAAAAAATTTTCAATCTATCTGTTAATGCATCCATCTGACTTTTTTGCTAAGTGTTCCAAGAAGCAGCTTTAGAGAAATACAGTGGTTTTGAGTGACAGGCTGTTGGCTTCATTTTTCTTTTCTGAAATGCAGATCTTGGTAGCAGTTGCTAAATTGTAAGATAGAGGCTGTATGGCTTATTCTTTAGATTGCTCTTTTGTTTGTAGCTGGATGACTTGGATGGTTCATTTAAGATTTTCATCTTGTGTGTGTATGTGTACAGACATAAATGGCAACTGAACTAAGTTGAAAATAGAGCATCCTTAACAATAGTCTAATCCGTGCTCAATTTCATAGTGCTACACTTCAGCACTATATTCTCATTTTCTACTGGTGTAGTTACTGAGAATGCGTAGTTGGTTCCCCCACGAGTAGCTGACAGTTGGAGGACAAAGCAGTTCAACAAAGTTTTAATTGATGCTTTCAAGGCAGATGTTTTCAGAAAAAAAAATTTAAATGCCGACAGAACATACTCAAGTCCTACCTTAACTGGAAGGGGAAATAGAAAAAAAATGTAAAAAATTATTATCCAAACCCCTCAGTTCTATAAGGAAATTTCTATCAGGAAATTTTTTTGCGTATCTGTTGTTTTTTATATGTTGGGTGGAAGACATCTGGCGTTGAGTGACTGAATCTAAAACAGAGCTACTCTGGACAGCTAAAGGTAGGATGAACACTGTTATATTAGATTTGGGTAACTATATGGGCAAAATTTTCAATCACCCTTTTTTCTCTCTCCCTGAAGTGGCTGATTTCATTTGGCTGAAACTAGCCAGACCTTTGGTTACAGAAAATGCAAGGACAGTGCTCTTTGTGAGAAGGGTTGTACACCGGTCTTGCCTTCTTAGTTTTTGATTAGTCAAGCAAAGGGTCTCAGATAGGATGCTTATATGCTGTGGAGAGAGGGCCAGGTAAGAAGCAGGCTGTAGATACTGGCTACATATAGACAGATTTTGGATACAGATTTGGAGTATGCAGGTGAACTCTGGTCTTCCTTCAAGTTTCTCTGCCTTATCACCCTGTGACTTCTACTAAAACGAACTGTTCAATAGTTAAAGCACTGTAGCCCAGCTCTTAGAAACTAACATTAAAATATTTTGCTGTATCCAGTTTTTCAGTAAATTCCTAATTTGAGCAGTGCTTTACTGTTTAGCAAAGAGAGGTATGACTGGCAAATGAGTAAAACGTAGCTTGTTATCATTGAGTAGTTTGGTACGTCGTACAATCATTTTCAAATGAGCTAACTTTTTTTGATGCAGACGTATCAAAGCATCAGGGCTGCTCTTCTTATTAATTATTTCTTACATGAAATAGTCTCTTTTTTCTTGTGTATTTGAGCATTACCTGCAAATTTCCTGTTCTCTTTAGTTACCTTTTAATTAGAATTCTTGTTACAGAATTAATAGGATAATTGATTCCGTTTAAAATGAGTAACAGAATGAAGCACTGTGCAACGTCTGTCCCTGGTTAACAAATGGTGCCCAGGACAGCTTATGATGAATATTAGTTGGATAGTTTAATACAGTACTAAAGAGGCTTACAAGCTACTGTGAGGAATAGAAAGTATAAGAATAGAAGCTTATCTGTAACTTAACACGAGGGAATAATACTTACCATTTCTGTCAGGCTTTCCATTTGAGGAGTCTGAAGTGCTTTGCAATACAAATGATGAATTAATCCTCAGAATAATCCTTAATGTTTTTATTTTCCCTCTTGCTTTCTTTTTTTTTGTATGCAGATATTAGATTTTTTTATTTTAATTTGTCTTTGCAGGCAAGAAATGAATTATATGTAAGATACTGAAATGCTGAGGAGTAGTAAGATTTTGCTCACATATCCCTTTAATGCAGAACCATATAAAGTATTACATGATATATTATGCAGTTTAATATTAATGAAAAGTCCTGTAAATCAGTTTGGCTACCTTAGTTCTGTTTTCATGGTAAGAGTTACAGATACTTCCCCTACCTGGTGTGTGGCAATGCCCTATGCTGTGGGTAGCACTGTTGGATGAACTTGTGAGTTGTTAAGAGTTCTTCGTTCCTGTCACAATGCACAACAAAGCTGTGAATGCCAAGATGTTCCCAAAACCACTAGCTGCTGCTTTGCCAAAAACAGCAACTGAGAATCCTTGTTACTGGCCCATTAACTAATACTAAAATCTCCTTTGAGTCTTTTCTTGGCTAAGTGGAAGTCCCATCAGGAAACACAAGAACTCCTTCAGCCTTCGTGGGCTCTGGGGCATCGTTGTCATCCACCTGCTAAATTAGAAACAGTGACACTTTGGCAGCGACTGTTAAACAAACATTGACAGTGTGTAGCTTGCTCTTAACTCAGGACAATGCCATTAGGAAATGGGGTTATAAACACCAGAAGTCTGTC
>NW_008660957.1:23300-38013 GCF_000695815.1 Acanthisitta chloris | reverse complement strand
ACAGATAAGTGTGTGTGTGTATTTGTATATATGAAGGTTCATAGTGACAGGATTTATTTTATGTGCCTTGAAGGAGAAAAACAGATTTCTCTTGCCAGTAGAGAAAGGGAGACTGTCATTTCTATCTTCTTCTGTCAGATTCAAGGGAAAAAAGTAAACAGTATCCACTGAGATGAACCTTCTTTGGACATTTGAGATTACCTTTTCAGCTTTGTTTCTGGAATAAGAATAGTAACTGAAAATGAAGAGCTTAAAATACAATCCAGACAACTATAGTTGCTAAGTTTTTGTTTGAAAACAAACTCTAGACACAATTTTACCTACAGAAAACATGATCTGAATATGAACCAGTTTTAACTAGTTTTCTAGTGAATCTTGGTCTTCAGTCAAGAAGTTAAAGTGAACTTTGAGGTTTTGTTTTATGAAAAGTTGCTTGAAATGAGTGCTGCCAGCAGTCCAGCATAGCAGTAGGTAAAGTAACTGAAAAAGCCAAAAGTAGTCCTGTCTGCATGTCTGCTTATATAAGGTTATGAACTAATTAGGGTAGAAGTTACTGCAGTAGAACACCCTACATCTTCACCTAGAATTTCCACTATAGAGCAAGTCTGAACAGGGTAAAAAGCTGTGAATACTGATAAGAATTACTTCAAAAAAGGCTATTAGTGATCAAAACACTTCTAGATGGAAAAGACATTGGAATGTGTTAAAATTACATGCAGAACTGCAAGAAAAGATTGAAATAAAAGGTTTAAAATACTAGCAAAGCAATAATAGTGAATATTGACAGAAGTAGCAAAGATCATGCTCAGAAACAAGGGAAATGATTTTGCAGTGTAGTTGTGCTTACTAATCCGAGAAAAAGTGTTACGTATTGAGATATAGAGAAAAAATCACCTGTTACTTAATGTTTTCAAGATGCATATTATTCAAGACAAGATCAATAAACTCAGTTAATACCTTGTGTTTCTTTAAAGTGCAATGTTACACTAAATACCATTATGAAGTGATGAAACACAAATATAATACTTTTAATAACTAAAGAAACACAGGCTGTGTATTGCCAAAAATTACTCACTGTGATAATCAATAGATTCAGTAACAGCATATGTAGAGCATAGCTTTATGAAGACGGATAGTGAATCAGCTGAAGGAGATCATACAGTTTCTCACAGAGAGAGAAATCCAGATTGGTGGCAATACTTCCAAAGATAATGCTGCATTTACTAATAATAGCTTTCTGGAATGATTGTGAAGTTTTTCAACTGTACTGCAATTTGGCTTGCCCTCAGGGGCTGTGAAAACAGTTGAGATTAGGTCTTTTCAGTGGGGGCTGGGCAAGGAGACTTCTGGAGGCCCTTCCAGCCTCAACCATTCTGTGATTCTGGTTCACCGAAGCTCAGTTTGTTGGTTAAGAGTAATGGGAATGAAAAGTAAGAATGTAAAGCTTTCTAAGGCTCAAGTTTTTGCGAGTCATTGATGTACTTTTGTTGTTAGAACAAAGAAACCAGCTGGGGGTTGTGTTGTGGTCACAACTGTGGTAACTTCCTGTACTGAAGATACTTTGAGACATTGTGGTGTGTTCATCTGGGCCAGCAGCCAAGCATCCGCGCAGGTGTTGGCCCAGATGGGCTGCAGGAGAGAACAGAAAGAACGAAAGCCAGAGAACTGATAGGCCAAGATAAAGACAGTTTATTAGGTGAAGAAGGGAGGGGGCAGGGACAAGTGATGCAAAAGCAAGCACTCACCACCTCCCACAGTCAAACTGATGCCCAGTCTCTGAGCTACAGCCACCTTGGAAAACCTCTCCTTCTTCCACCGCGCCAGTTTTTGTTGCTGAACAGGATGTTACAACCTTTTAACCAGTTGGGGTTAGCTGTCCCAGCTGTGTCCCCTCCCAACTTCATAGCCATGCTGTCCACCCTACTTGTTGGGGGGAGTGGAAAAGGGGCAGGAGTTGGAAAAAGATAGCCTTGCTGTTGTACAAGCACTGTTCAGCAACAGCCAAAACATTGCTGTGTTATCAACATTATTTCAGGCACAAATTCAAACGCCATATGGGCTGCTGTGGTGGATGCTAACTCCATTCCGACCAGACCCAGTACAGTCATCAGCCCTGCAATCTGATTTGTAGAGGATAAGTGGAATGTCTATAGACGCTTCTTACTAATTCTAGGGGCTTCCTTCTTCTCCTTTGCTGATATTGTGAAAGAATGACATTTTAGTTACAGCAGCAAGAAGGAGAGAGGATTCAGGGAAACTAGACTGGGTGAACATGTAGTTCTAGTAAGGAGTTTAAAAGGTGAGAATAACTTAAATGTCTTAAAAAGATCAGTGTAAATTGAGAAAGAAAAGATTATTTAATCTAGCAGTGAGAGTTTAATACAAATTAGATAAACTGTTATGTTTTCTTCTGAGGTTTGTTTTGGTTTGGGGGTTTGTTTGTTTTATATTAACTTATCTCTTTATTTCTTGAGGTTTCAGTACAACTGTCTTCTGTCTTCCTCCCATGTCTTGGCAAAGTTTAAATGGCTCTGTTGAAGGTCAGGATGATACCATTTGGTGCAATGAATTTTTTTTCCTTGAACATCCCAGTTCTAGAAGGTGCTTTAATTCTCTTCCTGACATCCTCTTTGACATCTCCCCCACTTGCATGTAACTGCTAAAAATAAACCTTATTAAGTTCTTACTATTTTCACTCCACCTGGTACTGCAGTGGTTCACATCTAAACACCACTATTACTGTGCTGATTCAGCATCGCTGTTGTTTTCTGGCAATGTTTTGTGCCTGAACTCTTGGGTACCCCTCTTTGAATAGAACTGTATTTTGCAGATTTCAAGCAACTTATGTGCTCCCTGTAGATGTTGTGTTAGAGTGCTTTGAAAGATGGCAATAACTAAAATACCAACAAATGGGAGTGCATTGTCATCATCTTAGAGTTGGCCAGTATTACAGCTATAGAAAAGGTCTTTGTTTCTGCTTCTGGAGAACAAATTGCTGGGCTTTGTATTTTAGGGCTTTTTTTAGTTTCAGCAGGTTAAGAAGGATTTTTAAAATTAAATTTCAAAATACTTCCTTTAAAGAAATGCACAGGTCCTTTTGTGCATAATGTCAGACCTTCACCTTTTTCTACTAAGTGGCTTCGCTTATAGCAATTACAATGGCATACTCTTGTTATTCTCCAACAGAGATGAAGTAGTGTTTTGGCATTTTCTGACTTCATAAGTAAAGATCAGTGCCCCATTTTTTTCTGAAGATGTAAAATTAGCCAGCTTACTAATGAAACACTGCTAGCTAGTCAAGCCTTCAGCTGTCATTTCTCACTATGAGTGACCTGGAGTAGGACTTCATTAGAAACAGACTTTGCTAATGTGGGCATGGGTCTTCCCAGGGAGCTGTTAAGCTCTTCTAGAGTTTGAGGTTCAGTGAACAGTGTTCAGTTCTGGTCTGCCCAGTTCAAGAAAGACAAGGAACTACTGGAGAGTGTCTACTGGAGGACTATGAAGATGACTAAGAGCCTTCTGAGGAAAGGCTGAGGAAGATGGGCCTGTTTAACTTGGAGAAGAGATTACTGAGAGGGGATTTTATCAGCACGTACACATATTTTAAGAGTGAGTAGGTGTCAGGAGGATAGAGCCAGACTCTTCAGTGGTGCCCAGTGACAAGATAAGTGGCAATGGGCACAAATTGAAATGCAGGAAGTTCAATCTCTACTGAGAGAGTATCGGAGCACTGGAACAAGCTGCTGGTTGTGGTTTATCCTTCTCTGGAGATATTCAAAACCTGCCTGTACACAATCCTGTACAACTCGCTGTTGCAAATGTTACTCTGCCTATTGGCATCTTGGAGATTAATAAGGAATTATTTGAAAACACTTGGGCAAAATAATTTTATAAGTTATATTGTAGAGGAGTTTGAGAGTATCTGGAACCACCTAGTCAAAAGCTGTTACTCTCCCTCATTGGGAATTTCTCTTTTTAACAGGATCAGTAATGTTGTGTTGATATACAGATGTTCTCAATAACTGTGATCTTTATTTAGTAGTTTCTGTTGATCAACAGTACTTATACAAGTAGTCAGAGACGTGATCAAAAGGGCCTTTGGAATTAGAAAAAGTAATCTAGAGATAATGATTTGGGGATGCTTCATGCAAACACAGGTGAAGACTGTAAAGATAGATGGATTTCTCAACAAAACTGTTGAAATTAATTCCCAAAGTACCAGTGCTAAGAGTCTTGCCTAAACACTCATTAGTGAGCTGGGTCTATTAAAATTGCTCCTCAATATTTTAGAACTTTTTCATTCTTACATAGAAAATAAAGCTATTAACAAATAGGAAATTAATGTAGTGGGAAACTTAATACAGTTTTGTAATTTCCACAGCAGGAAGAGCATGTAGAGTATTTCTAATGTGCTGAATTCTAGAAATTGAGACTTCTTGATACGTCTGATGCTCAAACTCATTTGTGCAGCAGGCAGTGTTGATTAAGGTAGGGGGTTTTGGCTCCTGTATCTATGTGCTGTTTACCCAGTAAGTACAGTAACACTGAGTCCTAGTAGCTTGTTGCTTGTCATTCACATTTGTGTCCAGTTGGAATGACTCCTGTCCTTTTGAAACACTAGAGGGCTCACTGACTACTTTTGGAGCTGTATTTTGCTTTCAGTGTTACGTCCATAAACCTCCAAATGTCTAAACTAAGGATGTTCTAAAGGTGCATTTCCTTAGGAGTATATTTACTTACTAAACTCAGCAGTGTTTTTGTCTAAATCTATGCTTCCTGGAAGAGTTCTACATGAACACTTCGATTAGCCAAAAGAGATGAATTTGATCTCTTGCTCGGTGGATTCTCGTGGGGTTTTTCTTGCTGAAAGATTTCCCAAATTTGTTTGGGGTTTTTTTTTCAAATTACTGTGAGATTTCTTTTCTGCCTGCTTGGCTTTTTGGGATCATGCATTGCAATTTCCTAAGAAGCAATTAGACAAATGTACCAGAGTAATTAGCAAAATGGGAGGACATTTTGGAAAAAAACCCCAACGCAATTGCTGTTCATTAGCACACAATAATAAATATTATTAGAAGGTAGTGTCTACTGTGTGGATTGTCTTCCTGTGTTACTAACCGTAGGGTAATCAGAGTGGTTTCTGTTACCAAATCACACATGCATTTATGATACAATACGGTCAAAATGTCAATCCATGGAGAAAAACTAAAGCCAGCTGTTCCTGTCCTCTGGCATATTGGTGCCATCCATGGCCCGAGACCATTTCTTACTTGCTACCTTTCACCTTTCACACCAGGCTAACCTTCTGGTTGAAAATGTTCAGATATTAAATGCAGTTGAAAATTTTTGCATTTGTAAAGTGAGGCCTGTAAGTGCTGTAGTGTAGATTAACATCCATGAATTTTCCTGCAGGATAGATATGCATTTATGCTTCCATAAATAGCAAAGAAATGTTTATTCTCACAAGTATAGCAGTAGTCTAGAAAATCCATTGTCATTTATTATAGTATGTCTTAATGCAGATTTTTAATTGACATAATTTCTCTGTGGTTTGAGCAAAGGAAAGAGGAAGGGAGAAAGTGCAGGATTACTATTATCATCATGTCCCAAGGCTGCTGCTTTTAAATTTAGGATTATAACTGTTATTTAACAGAATTACCCTTGACACACATGGCCTCAAGAAGAGGTCTGAAAGCAAGGGCAGAGCAGTGTTGTCAGCTGACAGCCTAAAGCAATATCTTTGAAAAGGTCTGAAATTGTCACTTTTTGTCTAGAAGATGACCTCTGGCATTCCCAGCACTGCTCTGTCTTGTGCAAGAGGAGAGGAGGAACAACAAGGAGGCAAAATCTTTCTTTCTGTTACGTAAAGTCAGGCTGCTTGTGGTGGCCCTTAAAGAAGACTCTTCCTGAGCAGGTGTTATAGGTGGTGGTTGGTAAAGGGAGGTGTTAGACCTGCTGGAGGGACTGTGGTTCATCACCAGGCCTGCAGAACTGTGTGCAGTGTCCTCTCTGCAGGTTTGGGGAGGGACAGGTGGGTTCTTGGCCATGCACGTGAACCACTTGAAAAAGAACTGTTTGGGCTGGGTCTGATTGGTGGTGGTGGTAGAGTGTGTGAAGTGTTCGTGAGTCAACCAGCTACCCTGGCTTCTGATGTGGATGCCCTCTGCTCTCACCACAGAGCTGCTGTGCTGGGCTCTCCAAGGCTATTTCCCAAAGCAGTGTTTATTTGTGGGCATCTCTCTTTGTGCAAAACATGCTTTTGCACTGGTAAGTTTAGTTGTAGAGGTTTTCATCTGTTTGTGCAAAATGACATGTGAAAGCAGCTACAGATGTATTTATAGTCATGAAAGATTGTATCTTAATAGCCTCAAAACCTTTCCTAGGTGTTCTGCCTGCCCACTTTAGCTTCCTCCTACTGTGGTTAGCCATACTGAGTTTGAACCAGCTAGTTTTATGCAAGTGTGTCTCTGCCAGAATCTGAAAACTACTGGGAGCTTAAGTTTGACCTTAAAAAAAATCCTGCTCCAGTAGAAAAAACTTCTTAAAAAATGTTACTTCCCTCAGTTTCAGAGGTATATGCTTCAAGGGAATAAAATCTTAATTGAATTGATATATGACACAATCAATTCCCTTCCTAAAAATTATTTTTGAGTGTGTCTTGACCACAGGCTTGCAGATAACAGTAGAAATGGATGGGACAGTCATGGAATTCTTAGGGTAATCATCCCACTGCCACCTAGAAAACAGTGCCACTGTTATTCTGTATTGAGGATTTCATGGTTCTAATGCATACAGCAAGAATTTGGTTAAGCATTGAATTAAATGTGTTTAATACTGAGAATATTCTCAAGTTGGTATTTGCTGTGCCTTCTTGCTAAATCAGTAGAAATGGATGGGACAGTCATGGAATTCTTAGGGTAATCATCCCACTGCCACCTAGAAAACAGTGCCACTGTTATTCTGTATTGAGGATTTCATGGTTCTAATGCATACAGCAAGAATTTGGTTAAGCATTGAATTAAATGTGTTTAATACTGAGAATATTCTCAAGTTGGTATTTGCTGTGCCTTCTTGCTAAATCAACATTATAATCCTCGTTTCCCTTTTTTTTTTCCCTACAGATGATGAAACATGCCTGGGATAATTATAAGCGTTACGCGTGGGGATTAAATGAACTGAAACCCATATCTAAGCAAGGACATTCAAGCAATTTATTTGGTGAGTAGAGTGTATTTTTGTGCTTAGTGACGTTAGCATAAAACAGCAAATCAGATGAAAAGCTTATAGGTGGTAACCGTGTTTTCTTTCTGCTCTCTGTCATGCAGCACAATGTTTCTTGCATTACAGAGCATATAAAAAGTAACAGTAAATGAAGGTGATGCTTTCTGTGACTTTTCTAAGACTCCTGTCTCAATGAGAATAAATGGAGTGTGGCATTGCTGCATAAGATACAGTTTTGTTGCATTAAATACTGCCCTGTCCTAAACTTTCCGATGGAGTGGAACTCATCAACACCACATTCAAATAGCAGGGAACAAAACATATGAGGGGATAGAGAAGAGGAGAAGTCCTGTACAAGGAACAGACAATACAGTCATGAAGGTAGCTGAAGCTGTCTGTAGTTCTCAGGAATTTATTTCTGTTCCTTAAAAAAGCTTGTTAGTCTACATCAGACTCCCTTATCAGGCTTTTTCTTTCATTAATATAATAATTATTTGCACCTCTAAGTGTTGTACAGGAGATACTCAATAAGGCCAGCGTTGTTATCAGTGTAGAACAAATATCGACCTGAAAAGTTCTAGTAGGAGGTGGACACTGCAGAAATCCAGTGTAATGAGGCAAGACTTTTTCAGTGTCCAAGTGGGACATATAGCTGGATAAATAGTAACCGAAGAGCAACAGTGTTCTGAGGAGGCATAAGAAAGCAGTCAGTCCTAAGAACTGTCATCATCTTCAGTTCTGCAGAATTGAAGAATTAAGCTGTTTGACTTCAATTTTTTTATTCAAATAACTTCTGTTTTCCAAACAGAAAGCTCAAAAAATAACTAATTGCTATAGCTGAGACAAAATCAATACATTATTTTGATTTTAACAGGAACTTTGTTGAATGTTTGGAAAAGATAGTTTGAAGTGGAAACATTTCCTAAAACAGCCTAAACAGAGTACTTATCAAATCCTCAACTATATTTGGAAGTTGCTAAGAGACAGCAGTTGTTATTACAAAAATGATTTTGAAAATACAACATCTACATTGATCTTGCTGCACTGCTTGGCTAGCCAAGGTAACATAAAAAATGTTACTAAGTAATTATTATCTAGTTAGTTACTGGACGTCAGAGATGAATCGAGTGCTTGAAACCAGAGTAGTTTGGGTGAACTTCAAGGTTAAGTCATGCTTCTGTTTCCTTCAGTTTTCTTAAAAACTAAAATTATTATCTTTGGGTGACTGATAGTTGTGCAATTTAATATATTTGATGAAATATTCAATGCAATTCTGTTTTCTTGGAAGACAACAAAATGGCACATAATTTCTTGAAAATTAAAACATTTAATGTTTTTTTCATTTGGAATCAGAAGTGGTATAAAAATTTCCAAGATTTGAGTTGTTAATAATATCACATGGATTCACAGAAAAAGATGTAGATGTATTGACGTGTGAAATTCTTAAGCAGAAATTCTGTTTCATAAGTTCAGGTCACTGCAGGCACAAGTCAGTGTGAAACAGGACAAGTGTTGAATTGGAAAACAGAACTGCATCTAAAAGAGTAAGAGCCAGAGTCAGTCTAAATGCAGATCACTTTCTCATCATGGTCATCTAGTATAAAATCTTATTGCTGAGGAGTTTTCCTTAGAAACATCTGCACTTTTATTGATCTTGGTGGCAAATGAAAATAAGCAGTAGGTCTCTTTCTGCTGAAGTCCTCTACAGAATACCGAAGAGCAGCAGATCTGCAAACAGATCTGTCTCATAAGTTACCCTTTCCTGCATCCATGATTTCCTTTTGTTTTTTTAGAAACAAACCCTTGTATCTGTAAGTTTCCTCAGATCATTAGGTCTGATCTGTACCTTCATGTTGAATTCAACAAATGCCTTCTTCCTGAAACAATAAAAGGGAAAAGGATGATCTGTTTGGGGATTTTGTTTTGTTTGTTGTTTTTATTTAAATAGTTGAACCTCTTTTTCCTTGTGAAAGGACAAAAAAAGTTTCCTTATCTTCTTTGTTTCTATTTCTTATTTTAAAAAGTTTGCAAATGGCTGACTAAGGTAATTCTGAATTAAATTAGTTGAGAATAGGTTACCTTCAGCTCTGTGTCCTACAGATTACTTCACAACCTTCAGAAATCAAGTAAGACCTTCAGTGCACTGTTATCCATCATAACTATCTCCAATTTGCCATGGTTGTCTTTTCTTCTTGCTACCAGGTCCCAGGTTTTCAAAAATTCAAGTTTCTGATTGTCTTAGTAGCAGTAAGATAGAGCATGTTTCATTAGTCAACTGTTTAAAATGAAACACTTCTCCTGTTAATTAATTACTGCAGTTATGTTGCTTTGCATATATTGGGAGAGCCTGTTATGGAATAGAGACATTTAGTACCTCACTGTGAGGAACAGCATATTCCAATGCTATGTGGTGCTTTATGCTGTGTATGTTACAGGCAGTATAGCTCTCCTGACACAGAAGGGGATAGTTGTTTTCAAATGGTACTCTGTGTAAGCTTATTTTTGAAAGTCTAAATGCATCACTCCATGCTATCACAGTAAGCCATTTAGTAGATGGATAATAATGATGGTTGTGTCTTGAAGGCAAATCATAACCATCATGATGTGTTTCCCTTAAATACAAAAATAAGATGGGCTTTTGAGAAGAGTAATTATGCATAGATGTGTCTTAAAAATACCATTGTGAATTTGGCAACTATACTGACACTGTCATTAGGCTAGGGGAAGAGGAAAGTGGCCAGTGGGATGTCGACGGGAGAAAGGATAGGGATGACTCTGATTCTGATCGTGGACAAAGGAAAAGAACCTTGGTTTAGCACCAGGGTGTACCATGTACAAATGAACAGCATTCGAGCTATTCTGTAGCTGAGGACTTCTTGCTGAACTTGGAAATGATGTTTCATTTGTCCTAAACCCAGTCCATGAAAACAATTTTTGAAGACAAGGACCTGCCTTGATCTCGCTGGTATTCTGTGAGCAGTATGTGTGGAGGGTGTGTTTGATAAGTTGGGAGAGTCATTAGATTGGTAGACTGTAGAGCTGTTCATGTTAGGAACAGAAGTTGCTTTCTCTCTCTTTCAAGCCAAAGCCACATGCATGCCTCTGGCCATTGCAATGTCTTTTCAGTACGTCCAAGTAATGTTTTGGTTTCCTTTTTTTTTTGCCACTTTAGCTTTTACCATGTTGTAACAACTATTTAAAAAGACAGGGGGGAAAAAAAAGTCAGCAGTTGTTGTCTCTGTGGCATTCATACTAGTTTAATTCCATGAAGTCTACATTTATTTCTAGATGAATTTAATAAATTGGAATGGCTTGGAACCTGTTTGCACCATACCTGTGCATCTGGAAAGCAGGGCATGTTCCTGTGCTGGTATGGTTTCTCTGACCGTACCTGGTAGAAAGTAGGCCCTGAGTAAGTGCTGTTAATCTTTAATAATTTAAAGTTTCAGATTACTGTTAACAGTGTTTGCTAAAGTCAAGATTTATTAATCTACCCTCCTAGTGTGAAAGTGTCAAAATCACAATTCTGCCAATTTTTTTCACAGCACTCCACCACCAGCCTCCCAGCTGAGGAGCTGTTCCTCTCCAAGCCTTCCATACTAATTTTAAAACTAATGAGTGTTGCTGCACTAGCAGAGAGCTCTTTCCAGAAGTGTTTCCTGCACTTAAGTGACTGTTACTAAAGGTCTTTTTTAATTATCTATAACCGTGTTTCATGTGCAGTATTGCCAGTTTAATAATATTGTAACTTGTGGGCATAGTATAATTAGTCTCTGCAAGTGAAAAAGAACCTTTTCTGGAGGGGAAAAGGAGGAATGCATTTAATAAATACTCACAGTCTGCAAAGCCAGAGTACTATAATTTAGTAAGATCCTGCTCCTCCCACTTTGAACTGTTTTTTTTGTAGCTTCTTTTATGGAGGATTGAGGTGTATGAGGATTTTTAAAGCCTGCCAAAATTTATATTCTAAACTGTCTTGCAGTGTGTAACAGTGTGCATTTTCAAACTGTAAGTTTATTAATACAGCTCTAGACAATTGTGCATGTATTTAAACAATATATTAATTTAAATGGAAAGGCTTCAACATCTTCCCCTTACCCTAGTCTTGTTTCTCGTCATTGTTCCTGCTGGATTCCTTGAAATTTTATGTTGAGGTATGTGGTCTTAATTTTGGAAGTAAGCCTGACATTTGTCTCAGCTGAATTGACAGAAACTTGTGTAAAGAACAACATTAACAGATATGTGTATGAATGACTCAACACAGCATTTGTGAGAGGTGGTCATGTTGCACAACGAAGACGAGTTTATTGTCTTTAGATTTCCAAAAAGCAGTTCTGAGCCTTATTACTGGCCTCTCACAGGGACTGGTTGCTGCTGAGGCCATGCTCTCAAATTACTTAGCACTGAAAAATCAAATGTCCGGAGTGAAGTTTGGCAGCACAAGTGAGTTACTTGGGGTAGCTTTGACAATGGCAAAATGCAAGCAGTTCCACAAGCCCAGAAGAATTCCCCAACAGATGATAATTACACTTAGAAATGGCAAATGAGGTCTAACATACCTAGTTTAAACTGGCACTTAGTGAAATGAGAGATATAATTCTAAGTTAATACACGGAATTGACAGACTTGAACTCATAGTAAGTACTAAATGTTGAAAACTTTTCAGAACAATATATGGAGGTCCATAAAAAGTGGCATAGATGGGGTGAACCAAGGATTTATTGTTCCTTGCGGGGAATGATACCCTTTGCAAGGGGTGGAAATACCAAATCACTAGGGAGCATGTTCACACTGAAGAAGGTGGTTCATAATGAGACATGTAACTGAGCTGCCTGGGTGCCACAAGTGTGGTGGATGCCAAAGGCTTCCGTGGAAAGCAGAGAGGTAAGCAAGGAAGGAGATCTGTCATATACAGAGGCACCAGAGTTGGCTCTAAAATGCACAGACATGTGAAATACTACAGATTAGAAGACAGTTCTAGAAATACCACAGTATTGTTTCATGTTACACATGTGAAAAACTTAGAGCTGTTAGAAGTTGAATGTATTGTTTCCTTCCCCACTCTTACCAGCTAGTAGTAGTCACTGAAATTCAAAATGTTAGTGTTGCTGAGGGTTTGCCAGTACTTGAGTAAGAGTTTCATGTTTTGGCATAGTACACTTTAATAATTAATCACTCTTGACACTTTAAATTGCTAATGATATTGGATAGGAACCTTTTCAGTGAACTTTAAATAGAGGAAAACACTGGTTTAGGATCTGAGTCAGCTTTTGAAACAATGATCCAAAGAACCTACAGCTCAAATCAAAATGTTACTTTAGTCAAACCTGTATGTATTCTTGAAAATGCTGAGAATAATGTAGTTCAGAGTTGTTAATGTGCAATGTATATGCATCTAGACCTGAAAAAAAATTGGATATTTGCTTGATTTTTAAATTTGTGTATTTAATCTTAAAAAGTGTCTGGTCTTACTCCCCATGCTAAGAAAATCCGAAGTGTTCTTAATGGCCAGATTAAGAAAAAAAAATTGTGGCAGCTAGTTTCTGGGGTTTTGGCTGGAATTTTGAGTCTGAAATGACAAACTGGAAATAGATTATACAGTATACATCTCTTTTGACTGTGCTTCTCCAATTTAGAATAACTGGAAGGTGACAAAACAAATTTGCCTCAGTGGCCAAAACCAGTGAAAGATCTAAGAGCAGAGTGTGGCTGAGTGCAATTCAGCTACAGCTGTATGTAAGATTTTCTATTCCACAGAAATACAAAATAGCCCTAAGGAGCAATTCTTCTGACAATAATAGAGGAAACTTCTTTGAACATTTGCACTTTATTTGAAGGGATATCCATTATTATCTGTATGTGCTGAATTTCTGTCACATTTTTGAAAAATATTTGGATATCCTATATTAATTTTCATATTTCATATCGGAAACGGAAATATAACTGTTGTTCTGAATGAAAAAGCATTATACGTGTCATTTCTGCTTGTCTTCTACAGTCATGCAAGAACAAGAACTCCTAGTTTATGATGGTTGGTGGAAGGTGAGCTATTGCAGGCCAGGGAACTGCTGTATAGCATGATCTGAGGCTGCTTCATAGTTCATCTTTCCTTATCTTCCATTTTTGTCATATGCTTTGCCACAGTTTCGTTCCATTCAGAATATGACACAGAATTAGCAGAAGAAAAACAGTTGATCTCAGGCAGAGTGAGGGGCCTGGCTTCCACTCTGTTAAAGGCATTGCATTAGGACATATCTGAACTTTTCCTCCATGTCATGTTCTGTATATCCTTGCAGATCACAATTGTTCATCTGTTTCACATGTATGTATACATATATATGTATGTGTGTGTATACTTCCAAATTTGTTTACTGGAGAGGAATGTGGATGTTCTGGAGAACCAAACTTGGTATATGAGGGATGGAAGAAGGAAAGTTGTAAGCAAACTATTAAGTGCACCAACTTGTATTGATTCTGATATCCTGGTAGTATTCTATTTCAGACTCTTCTGGCCAAAATATAAGGCATGCTTAAAAGCCTGGGCTAGATAAATGAGAAGTTATTTTGGCACACCCTCCAAAGTGTTTGGCCATGAGCCAGTTTTGGTTCTTAAACCATATGGCCACATAAACTCAGTCACAGAGCTATGCTAATAAGGTTGTCATTCACATCCACAGCAGTTCTCCCTGCACTGACACCCTGGAAACTCGAAGTTATTCAGCCTCTGATGATTTTTTTTTAGTCTGCTTTTCCTGCCCACTCTGAGATGCTACTCCATTCTCTAATGTACTTTTTTTTATTTGCATGCACGTACTTTGCATTGTTAGATAAGAAAAAGCATGCTGTTAGAATGGACAGACTGTGCCTTGCCCAGAGGAGATGTAGACTGCTCTGTGCTTTATATTACGTTATTCTGAAATGCTGGGTAATAAGCCACCTTCATCCACAAATCTTGTTAGCAATAAGTTCTTATTTTCTTTCAGTTCATTGCTTAAGATTTTAAGTGTTAAACTGGAAAGGAAGCTCTGTAGATGCTTCTAGGAAGTTTCATGTGGACTGATTTCTTCAGTTAACTAGCTTGTAGGCTATTTTATGTGTTTTCTATTAATCACTTCCATGGAATAAATGATTCTGTTATTTAAGAGTAGAGAGAGAAGCAAAAATGTAACAAAGGAAATAAAATGAATCATGTATGACTACTTGGTCCAGAGGTGTTGGTAGAGACTAACAATGTTTTGCTTTGGTAGGCTTGTACATCTGGTTATCTCTTTTATCATCAAAATTACTCACTTTGAGCTTATGTTTTATGAGTTTCAAGTTGATTTTCTCTACCTTGATTATACTTTTTTTTGTATTATCTGCAAAATATATCTGTATTTACCTGAGGTGTATAAATTTGCTCCAAGTAGTATTTGTGATATCTTTCTCCTGCCTAGGGCAACTATGATAGTCTGCCATGGTGACTGCAACTTTGCTGGCACTTTTTATCCCA
>NW_008660957.1:0-23271 GCF_000695815.1 Acanthisitta chloris | reverse complement strand
TGCCCTTCCCCACCTCCTCCTCCAGCTGGTCTGACTGATTATTAATGAACTGTTCAGCATTGCAATTTCTATAACACTCTTAAGTTTAGATTATCCTGTTGGCTGACAGCATAAACTGCAATTCTTCATTTTAGCCTTTAAATTGATACTTTAAAAATTCATCTTATGTTCTTTTGTATCAAAAATTTTATAGTATAGCCATTCAAGACAAGCTTCGCTAGTTGTCATTAATTGTTCTCTTTTCTGGAGCCTTCAGAATAATAGCAAAAGTTATTTCAAATAAAGCAAGATCTCTTTGACATTCCAGTGTTTTCTTCTGTCTGTCAGCAAGGAGAGGTCTTTGCTCTAAGCAGGCCATATAGGCCAGATTCAGGAAAAAAAAATAATCATAGTTAGTGGGTGACTCCAAGGACAATTTCTCAATAAGGTTTCTCCTTATTTTCTCCTCTTTTTCATCTGACTTAGTAGTGACTTGCAGCTCAAGTACTAATCCTTAAAATTGAAAGCTCAACTGTTTAGTGGTAGTGTTAGCTGTATTACAAGAGGATTATCACAAAGAATGTCATTGCACAGTGTGCCTATCGCAGTCCACTCAAGCAAATCAGGTTATGGATGATTTTTCTGTAAGTAGAGCTCAATTGTATAAGTTCACTAGGAGCTGCTTATGTTGTATGGAGTTACTAAACATCTGCTTTTGCAGTAGTGTTGAGCAAATGTCCTCCAGCAGTTTTCCATGCTTGCTCTCACTTTCTCATGAGCTCTGGAAAAATAAAAGTTGCTTAGCCAAGTTTAAAGGAATACTTTTTCTTTAATATGAGAGAAGGGTAGCCAAGCTCCAAATAAGCTCTGGGAACATATGATGTTCTTCTTACCAAAGTATGCTGCAGTTTTATTAGTGGAATATTTGGGGGAAAACATATAGATTAGTTCCATCGGAGTAGGAAAGTGACATTCCAAAGAGGGTTGTATAAGCAGCTTCTAAAATAGAGAAAGCATCTGATTCTGTTAAATATACCAAGTAACTGTTGTAATAATCTCAAGTATTATTTTGTTTAAGATGGTAGAAATGGAAAATTATTTTCTACCTGGAAGCTGAAGCTAAGAAAGTGATGTCATTCATGCTATATAGAGTTCTCCAATCACCTCTGTTTCATGTGGAAACAGAAACCCATAATGACAGTCAACACAATCATTGACTGAAAAAGTAGATTTCTTACTTAAATATGAAAAACTGAACGCTGATACTTGAGAAGTCTACAAAATTAAGTTTAGTTTTTTATCAGGTATTTCAGAGACAAGATGATAACCAAGCTTATTAAGTTAATTGTAACTACTGTCTTGTTATTCACCAAGTACAACCAATTCCTGAATAAGTAATCACCTATCCACCTGACTCGTTAGCCCTGCTGAGGTAGAGAGGGATCCAACCTAATGACTTTTTCTGTTGCTTGAAACCTAAATTATTTTGCAATCTAAATGTTTACTCTTGTATCAGAGTCTTCTCTAAAGTATATCATAACAGTGGTTTCCATTCATAATGAAGACTGTGGGAGCCAAGTTCATAAATATAAATTTGAGCAATCAAAATTGACTTTTTGATACTATCCAGTAAATAGGACTCAAAACTCTTCCTAGACAAAAATGGTGTATTGAAAAGGTCATCATAAACTGGAAGGAAGGATGGGAAAGTAATTTGAGTGACTGTATTCTCTCCCACGTTAACCTTTTAGTACAGGATCATGAACGTTTAGTCTGTCCCAAAGTGAACATGTTGAAGGTATTTCATTTTGCAATGTGAAGTGAAGGCTAGCTCTTACCCATCTCCATGCAGAGATAGAAGGATGACACTTTTGCAAACCACCAGAACTTGTTCTGAAAACCAGTGTCTTGCAGCCTCTCCTGAGCTGAGAAATCCAAGTGTACAAGTTTGCCTCCCCAGTGCTATGTTGTGCAGGCTACATGGTGATGCACAGTATCAGACAAATTGTTTTTCAGAGAGGGTACTTCTTAAAGGGCTTTCTTAACTGCAGTGTGATCAGTACGTACCAGCTTCTTAAAGCTTTATGCATATTATTGGGTATAAAAACAAAAAAAGCAACTGATTTTTTTTCACTCCAACTGAAAGAATTAGTAGTTTCTCTATTACTGAGATTGATTGTCTTTCATGAATTTCATATTATAGTGAACTGTTCTGTTAGTGTTTAAAAATACAAAATTATGGCTGAAAATGCAGTGCATCAGAACTGCTCAAAAACTTCATTAGTGGAAGAAATACTTAAATATTATGATGTTGTGTTGCGGCATGTGAATCAAAGTTAAGGCTGTGAATTACTAGTTGCCACTCAAATGCTTATACGCATAATTTTTAATTGGATGAGTTGAAATTGGATTTTGAAATTAGAGTTAATTAGATCTGACTGAAAAGTCTTCGGTTGAAAAGTAAATCACTGACTCCTCATGTATTTCAGGTAACATACAAGGAGCAACAATAGTGGATGCCCTTGATACGCTATACATCATGGAAATGAAAGAGGAATTCAAGGAAGCCAAGGAGTGGGTTGAAAAAAACTTGGATTTCAATGTGGTAAGTAGCACTGCTGATTACCATTTAATGCTTTGTTTAGTCTCCAGGGGCCAGTTGAGGACTGGGTTCTAATACCACAAGCATGATGCAAGGCTACAGGATTTAGACCACTGATGGCTAAGACAAGGCAGGAAGCAGAAGCATAAGAAACTTTTTGCTCTGCTTTATATGCTCTTTTTCAGTCTGAGAGATTTAAGTAGATGGGAGGCAACAAGCAGGACTGAAGGAAGGAAAAAGGAACAGAGTATTTACTATGATAAAGGACAGCCTTTCAGCTCTTCTGGATAGAAGATTTGGGACACGTCAAGCATTAATTTTTTTGTTATGTAAACACTTCACATTTTCACTTAGTGAAATCTTCCACAAATTTGACTTGTTTTTAGAGAAAGCTACATGCCGTACATTATACTTAGGTTCCTTGTCTATTCTAGTAAAATTGAATCCCATGTTAGGCACAACTGTTGGCAGAACTGAGCTGCTTTAGTCTTATGAGGCACCAGGTCTTTACAACTGCATGTACAAATCACCCTATTAACTGGCAAATACACAGCTGAGTGCAAAGTTCATTGTTGAATTTTTATTCTAGAAAAGGGCTGAACAGGCAAGAATTTCTGTAAAACTTCGATTAAATTGTGAAGTCCTGGGTTTGGTCTTTCTTTCCTCTTTTTTTTTTTTGGGGGGGGAGGGGGTGTCAGAGGATTTATTGTAATTGCTGGGTCCAGAGAGCTGATGGAGTAGCTCTGTTGATCAGTCTAGTAAAGTAGGAAAGCATTGAGGGCACAGTATACCGAGCACTTAAAAGCTCTTGTAGTTGACATGCATAATGTTAGAAACACTTTCTGCAAACAAAGTGCTCTTTCTAATAAGTTATGCAAAAGTCAGGATTAATTAGCTTCTCTTACATGCTTAAGAATTAATTATCATTTTAAGAAGGAGTTAATAAGAGTGGATATTACATAGTTTATATAAGCAATAATTTAGTGTGCATTTATATTTACATTTGTAATGTAAATACAGGATATTAAACAGTACTTCAGAGTAGCATCGGAAGCCTGAATGACATGGTAGCTTTATTTTATGCATAAGATTTCTTTTTTTCGAAAGGAATTTTTGTAATACTAAATTCCTGTCTTATTAACTTGGCATTATTAAGATGTTTAAAAATCTAAGAACAAAACAACATAGAAAACAGCTGACTCCACTTTAAAGGATGAGCTGAGCTCTACTTGGAGGAACATCATAAAGCATTGCAGAGTGCTTTACAGTATTAGCACTAAAATCTTTGGGTGTACATAAACATTGCTGTATTTCAATCTGGAAACTTAGAGATGGCATTGCCTACAATTTCAGCTCCCCTTGTTAATGCACTTATTTTTTCTCAGTAATGCTTATAAGCTATGTAGTCATTCAACATGTCTGAGATTTTATATTGCTTTAGTTGGTCAGTGCAGTAGTTGAGCAGATTTACTAAAGCTACTTTGCGGATAACACTGTGCAACAGTAACAGTATCTTGTTGCTGATATTCCTGGAAATAGCTGCCTGGGGTTTGACACCTCAGCAAATTATTTTCATAATACGTCATAATCATATAGAATTGAATTTTACATTGGCATCAGCATCCAGTAGATGAATTTTATCAAACTGGAACAAGGAACTTAAAATAAATAGTGGCAACACCAGCTTTAATAATGGATGTCCGTTTGTTTAATGGCTGGATTGTTGGAAGCTGCACGACTTGCACTCTTGTGTAGTTTTCCACTTTAAGTTCTAGCTTCAAGAGCTGTTTAGTATTTGCATCTTACAGTTTAAAGAAGAGCAGGGCCCTTTCTGTGTTTAAGCATTTTTAATGTATCAGGCATTATTTGATGTTTTCTGCATTAATATTTTGCACACTCTTATTTGTTCCTGTTTTCGAAACCTTTCGCTCATGAAAGTGATATACTACTCACAAGATATAACCTTAAGGGTTATATCTTGTGAGTAGTATAGAAATATGTTTCTGGTTGTTTCCTGGTCAGTGACTGCTTAATCAGCTTTTGGGGAAGCATGTTTAGCCTTTATTTGCATTAATAGGATTAGTTTTTCTCTCCATTTATTCTTAGAACTATGTATTTTAAGTCTTCAATTTTCTTTAAGGGGTTCTTTACAAAAATAGCTGTGACTGTATTCTGTAGCAGAATCTTTCCTTTTTATGTTCTATGTCAGTTCAGCTGGATAAAGGAAAATTTTGCAAACTTTAGAAGATACTCATTGTACATGTTGAACTATTTGGCCAGCACTCTGATCATTCTTATCACCCGATCATAAAAGTTTCCTAATGTCACTTGGTAAAGTAAGCACTAGTTTATCCACATGAAAGGATTTATGGAATAAAGATGACTTAAGGGGAAATGGCATCATCTCTTTATGTGTTAGATTCCGGTCCTGCAATTCAATGAATTAGATGTCAGGGTTAATCTTGTCTGGACTACCTTTCTGAAGAGAGGTTTTGAAGTCTAGATAAGTAAATGCCACCTTTCTTGGCAAACCTGTGCAGTTCTGTAAGCTCGTGAGTGCTCTTGCAGTGTAGCACACTTAGGCTATTTTCATTATAGCTGTAGCTGGCAGTTCTGTGATTTTATAACTCAGATATCCACATTGCAATGCTTGGAGCTTTTTTCTGTCATAACTGCTGAATTTTTTTGTATTTGATACCTTGTTGAAGTTTCAGCCAAACTGAGCCATTCCTTCAGGAATTAAGTTGTATTTTCTGATTCTGTCAATATTATAAGAGATTTAAACAAACTCGTACCTCTGGAAAGAGGTGGCATTTGCAGTGGCTAAATCCATGGTCTTTGCATCACAGATGTGTGCTCTGTTTTCTGTTAAATCACTTGATCTCCCTGGAGGGTTTATCTTTGCTCTTTTAATTAACATAGCCAAGGATTTGGTCTGACCTCCCCACACATGCTGCTTCCTGCATGTCCTTTTGCCGTGCTCATGCACAGCCCAGGGCTGCACCAGGCTGGGCTGTGTATCAGCACGTTACAACAAGCCAGTCTTTCCTAGGATCTCTAGGGAGCTTGGCTGTTTCCTAGCTACAACTGCGCACTGCTGCGTGCTTCTCTACTCTCATTTTTTATTATTTGCTTCAGAACCTGCACACACACACAGCATTCATAGCTTTCTCGAAAGAGTTTCTGTACCACCACCCAACTTCTACTTCATGCTGAGGGAAAAAATGCTGTTGGTCTCTACAGCGCAAGGGGTGAATGGCACTGCATCCATGCTTGTGAAGAGAGATAGGAAGAGAGATCTTCATGAGGCAAATGAAGGGAGGAGTGGTGCAGGAGCTGAGCCATGTGGCACAGCAGTGAAGGATTGGGAGTTGTTAAATATTGGACTTGATGGTGCTTCACTTCTGCACCGAGACATATGTCAACATCTTCAGGATGAATGACTAAGGTATCCATCCCCCTCTTTTCAGCCCTTCCCTGCAAAAGGGAAGTCTTGCCCATACTGCATACTGGGAGCAGTCCTTGGCCTACACTGTGTCCTAAAGCATGTCTGAACATTGGCTGGAACAACAGGGGTCCACACCAGACCAGAAGGTGCTAACAATCAAATGGTACATGAGGCAGGGGCTTGAATTGATGCCCTGACCCACTGATCAGCTGTCTGATTTGAGTGTAGCTGGACAGGAGCAGAATGGGAACAAGGTATGGAGCAGGAACCCGTGAGCTGGTTGGGATAAGAGGAAAATGAGAAAAGTATGAAGAGCGTTTCATTATTTGCTCTCAAGGATAGGTACTAGGTTAGTTGAAGAACTGCATAGAGAAAAGGGAATGAGAAGGCAAGGATACCTTCAGTCTTGTGTCCTGCCAATGCTCTTGCACAAAGCTGTTTGCAGAGGTCAGTCAGTCACCGTATCTGATTTTTAGAAACCACCTTGAAGCTTGAAGACCAGCTTACCAGTTCTGATTTTCACCTTTGTGCTTATCTCTGGAGATTTGAGTATCTTTTAAAGAAGTTTTGATTGCAGCTTCATGCAGTGTAGAAGTTTTGTGAGTAATACACCTACTATTTTGGAAACTAGAAAAAGAATTGGAAAGAAATATAGAAACTTGAAGTTATGCTTTTTTCTCTACTGTCATATATTAACATACTCCTTTTCCAAGATCCTAGAATAGCAAATATTATTTACATCTAATTATTAATGCTTCCTGCATTTATCATTGGCTTAAACCTATCTGTGGTGTGACAGTCAGTAACAGGACAGATTTTTTGAATCCAGTTTGCTTATTTCAAACTTGAACATGTACAAATATAAATCCTACAACTATCAAACTGTAGGTATTATGATTGAATTGTGGTTATATTTAACGGTCCATAACCTAATGTTCTGACTTGGATGCAGATGGTTTTTTGCTGTTTTATACCTGGGTTTTTTTTCTCTCTAAGTGAAAAAATCAGAAAGCTTCCTAATACAACAATTTGGAACAGAATAGCTTTCCTATTTAAAAAAAAGTCTTGTGAGAGGTGTAAGTGGACTTAAAGTACTGGAATAATAGGTCTGTGAGGAATCTTAAGAACAGCAGCAGCTGAAAATGGTTCTTTAGTTTTGGGGGCTATTTGTTTATTAGTTTGCCACGTAACTTGTTAGTACTTTCCAAATGTTAGGCTTCAAAGTGACTTGATTTTGTTTTGATTACATGTAAGAACTGACTTTGATGGGCTACAAGGAAATCCAGCAAGTTTATTAGTACATGTCATTCTTGCTGCTAGAGTTCATTAATCCCTCTGGTAACACTTTATTTTTGTCCTTGTTGAACATCTTGCAGTTTGCCATGTGGGGACTTCAGCAAGGTTAAATAGCATGTTATGCAATAACCAGGCTTTGACACTTGCAATAAAAAGGTTGCTAAAATTGTTTCCCATGTCTTTGAGAGCTGAATATTTTAGCAAGCTGCCAGTACATTTCATTTGTGGAATATGAATGAAATTTTTCCCCCACAATTGAAAGTAATTAAAATCTTGTTTAATTACAGTAGCTGAAAGTGAACTGTTAGCTATTGTAGTACTCTCCATGGCTCTATCATACTTCCTGGACTGCTTGAAAATGCTGAAATTTGTTGCTGTTTCGAACCTTTGTGCTTCAATAGGGAAATATTATTATTTAATAGTAATAATAATAATTACAAGTCTTTCTCATTTCACAGGACATTTGGCCCTTTGTGACCACCTTTTTGTCTGTTTAACATTGTTCAGTATAGGGTCTCTGGTGTTCTCTTGCACAGATTGTTAACCTGCAGGATATGTGCTGCCTGCCATGGTACTGTATGGTGTGTGTGTGTATTGCAGGGAGTCACTATACTCCTTGTACATAGGAGCAATAGGCAGAAATACAAATGAGGTGACTGAAGTTCTATTACACTCTTGATGAGACAAGAACAGGAGAACTGAAGGAAAGAAAAAAGTTTTGGAAAGAATCCGTGCAATAAAGAAGACTGAAACAAATTATTTGGTAGGGTTTGTGGGGTTATTTTTAGTTATCTTTAGAAAAACTAAGAGAGTAAGCTGTTTATCATATGTAAATTCAAGTGACTTGATTATTGGGAATACATTCATTCATGTAAAGAGCACGCAGTGTTTTGTCCAACTGAACAAGTACCAGTGCTGGTGAGTGCCAGGTGGAATTTAACACTGGATAAATAAAATTGAGTTGTATTTCAAATGTTGTGTTTATAAGGGAGAGTGGCTTTCCCATGGAAATTGTTTTGGCCTTGGTCTATGAATTGTGGAGAGGAAGACTTTCAGGAGAGAGATACATTAAGGAAGGATGTAAATACTGATTTTTGGGAAGCTGGAGGAGTTCAATAGGCAAAGGACGTCAGGAGAGCCCAGGTGACAGTAGTTTGTTGTCTGAACAGTGGTTTCAATATTATATTCAATCACAGCTGGTTGAAGTTGCAGTAGTTTACCAGTTACAGACTTAATCCTCCAGTTTACAGAAGAGTGGTGGGAGTCAAGTGATGAGATGCAGTTGAGATCAGATTGGCCCTGTCATAGGTTTGCAAATAAGATAGAAATGCAGAGTAACACAAACTAGCTAATATAACTCTTGGTGCTTTACTCCCACCCACCATCCACACCTACCCTGTTTGATTATATTTGTTGCTTTTTGAAGATGAGACTTCCTAAGGTATTGTCACGCTCTCTTTCTTTAAAAGTAGTTAGGTTAATGGGTTTACTAGTTAAATCTGACATGTTCTGCAGCTTTTTGAGTGTTTCTGAGCAATGGTTCTTTTGCTTAATCCTGCACACACACCCCCCACACACACCCTCCCCACCCCATTTTAGCATTTCTACTTATCAGGACAAAATGTGTTAACACTGAGCTGTTTCTTCCTTTGATTGTAGATCATGTTTTGATTTTGTTTTGATCGTGTTAATTCTTCAATTAACATAAAAGCCCTGGAAGTAAAACAAAAATACATTGTTCCCAATGTATAGATCACTTTTCCAAGGGTCTGCAGACTTTCAGAAAAGGGAGGCACCCAAATATCAGAGCAAGCTGCTATTGCATAGAAGCAGTAAATCTTAGCACAGATGTGTATTCCTAAAGGTGCTTCAGATATCCTCATACACAGCACATGGCCATGCAGTTTAATTGGGGTACTGATGAAAAGGCTATTCTGCTATGGTCAGAGCCATTTTACGCATTTGGGATCTTAGAAAAGGAACATTGTAGTCATATCTACATAAACATGTCCAGTCACTTCTCCTTACAGGCTTTCCATTGCATACAGTGCATTTAATTCAACCTCTTCTCAGACTTGCTATGTAATGATACAATAATGGTTTGAAAGAAAAGGCTAAATTTGAAATAAAAAATAAAATCATTCTCACCTCTCCAGATGGTCAAGTAGAAATTCCGGGAAGTGCAGATGAAAGTTTTTCTGATCTATTTTGGCACTGTTGAATGTATCATAAGGTATTTATATACAGCTGGATCTGAGAGCAAAATAAAGAATAGTATTGCTTACTTAGGATTTCACTGCTGAGTAGAAATATACAGACTTATTTGTGCAAACTGTATGTGGGTGATTAAAAACATGAGAAGAGATTAATGATCAGGGTGTGACATCTTCAATGTGTCATGCAAAAAAATTAAAGGAGAAAGAAGAGTAAAGTTGGTATAGCAGAAATATGTTACTTTTAGGACAAGTTCACTTTTCTTAGCAGACTATTTCTTTGCACAAAATTTCTGTGTAGAGATGAATGTCTCTTTGACAGGAAATGATAAAACTTTAACTGTTTTGCAAATTGCTGTAATTTCTGTGCCGAGAATACTACTAACCTGGTATAATGAGTTTAAGAATAACTATGTATTAAAGCATACAGCTTTCTCAAATCTGCCATTAATGAAACGTCTGTCCACTTCATTAATTACATCTGCTTCAGCAGCTTGTATAAAGATTTTTGTAAGAGACAAGGATTTTGAGCAAAGGTTCAGAGATGTGTTCAAGTGAAGTATTGGAAATCTGATAACATTAAAACAAAGATTGACTTCAGGAAATGTCCTGAAAGATCACCCCTTCAACAAACGTTCAGGATAGCAGTGCAATTAATCTTTGTGATTCGACAGTAAAACCTTTATTCACGTTACTTCCAAGGCATCTTTTTGTCTGTAACTGATTTCCAGAAGCAGATGTCAGTGCATACATAGTGAGCTTTTCTTAAAGGGCCTTTGCATTCCTTGAAAGATAGCAATGGTTTGTGGTTAAGTGGTCATATTAAATCCAGAAAAGCAAAAGGTAAGTTTCTGGAAACAAAATATTCAGGTCATACATCACTCAATTTACTTCGAGCAATTGAAAATCAAAAAGTAATTTAATTCAGTCCTCAAAGGAAACACAAGTGTCTGGGATATCTGATTAACTCATTTCCTCATCTAATACCTAACTCTTTACAGCTTCAACTTTCCCACATCAAAGAAAAGTTCTTGACACGTGCTGAGGCTCAGGGTTGAAATGGAAAGAACCTGAACTTCTGATGCAGAGTCTTGTATAAAATACTATTCATAGGAGTTTCAGCTAGCTCATTCTCCAGGGAAGAGAAGCTTCCCCTGTCACTCCTTTAATCATCCTTTCTTCGATCAGATCAGATGAGGTCAGATCAGCCTTTCATAAGGCAGATTACTTCCCTACTAGCTGTCTTATGTGCTGGATTTAGTTAAGGTGGACTATTTAATGTACATGTAATGGAGAGTTCTTACACAGGTGGCCTCCTTAGCAGGTGAACACATGTATTGTCTAGTTACTTCAGATTGCTAGAGGATTTAAATTTTTCTATCGATCTGCAGGTTTATAACATGTATCATGGTATAATAAAAAGGCATGCACACAAGTGTTAAAGGTGAAGTGAATACCTGATTCCAGTTACTTCATTTTCCTTCTTGCTGAATTCAGCAAAACAATGACTGAACGAACACCTGGAGGTAGAAATATCAGATTTTGATAAAACAGAAATTTTGGAGTCAGAAATTAAGCTATTTCCCCTTTGTAGTTGCTTTCAGAAAGAATAAGAGTAGACAAGCATTGGGATAGCAGTGAGGGAGAAGAAACTGCAGAGTTTTACTATACTTAAACTTGAAAAAATGTTATGTTCTGAACATTGCAAGACAGCAAAATAATTTTTTTGGTTTGTAGTCTTAACACATCATGCCAGTCTGAGTTTTTAATGAGCAGATGTGTGTGGTGGCTTTACTTTGTGTACCTCTTTGAATTGTGCTTGTGTGTATTAAAAAATTGTACAGGCACACACATGTATACTGTATGAGTTATATATTAATCAGGGTAATTCTGTGAATGAAATTATATCCTCAGTTTTTAGAGGTGGAAGTGCAGAATAGATTTTAGAGGAGAAAACTTAAATTCATGAGTGTAAGCCAACAAGCATTGTAGCAAGTCTGTGAATTTGTTTTGAAGTCTGTACCTTTGCAATTTAGAAATTACTGAACAATTCTACAATGTGTCTGGATAAGTTTCCTTAATCCAAGCACCTTGCAAATGAAAAAGCATTAAGTAATATTTCTGATAAGTAGTCTAGTGCTGGGGTTTATTTCTGCAAAGGTAGTGTACTACAATTTAAAATCCATAGAAGATGGAGCACCTTCTTCCCCCCTGCATAACCTGACATCCGAATGTTTAAACTGGAAAAGCACAAAACCTAGCTGAATGAAAAAAGCCTGCAAGCCCTTCAGATAAAAATCCTGCAGCTCCCACCATGCACTGATTTATTTTAAATATAGCTACAGTGCATGTCAGCAAATAGAAAATGGAAAAGCAACTCCATAGAAGCCAGAGCAACCCAGATCACATGAAAGTCAAACAGCTTATTTACATTCCCAAAATTTTAGAAGATTGACTGATGGATTCCATTTTTTTTCTTCAGAAATACAAAAATATAAAAAGTAGTGTTGCATAAAAAAGCAAAAGTTAAGCAACTTCATTAGATCAGCTTTTCAACTGAATGCCTTGAGTGGGTTGAAGGTTGTGTGTTGGGGAAAATTGGAATTGACTTGGTAAAGAACAAGAACATGTAGTGATCACGGAACTCAGATTCTTCATTTAGGTTTGAATTTAAAAAGGCAAGAAAGACTGTGCTTTGAGTTTTGAGATAGATAATGGCTGGATCTACACTGCTCGTTACCACAGACCTAGTCTCTGTCATTGGTAAAAACCACATCAGCTTGGGAAGGGCTGTCATTGTAATAGTGAAAGATCATCTGCTTCCTGGTGAATACACTTAATGGTTACATTTTTATAATGAAGATGTAATTATCTCATTCTAATGTTACTTCCTTTTTTTTTTTACAATAACCTGCATTAACACTGAAGTAGGAAAACCCTTGATATAACATTCTGATCAAGAACTTCTTATACAATGTCTCATACAATGTCTGAGAAGAGATGATGTGAGGTGAGGTAGCGTGGTATATGTGATGTGAGAGCACCTTTTGTTTGAATGCTGAGTCATCTACAAGGAAGTAATTAGATGTGTGGATATAAAGCAAGCCCTATGTCCAAACAAAAGACATGAAAAGTTAAACAGGATGAGGATAATGAGGATATTTTGTTAAAGTGAGGAAGAGAAGGAAGTGCTTTAAAATGCTTATGTTGGCCTTTCCTACATTTTCTGTGTTTTGCTAATTTTAGATGTTGTGGCATAATACCTACATGCATATACTTTTTTTTTAACAAAGGCAAAACCAAACAAACAAACCTGTATAGAAATAAGTGTATATTTGTTTATTTCTACAGAACGCTGAAATTTCTGTATTTGAAGTGAACATTCGTTTTGTTGGTGGACTACTTTCAGCTTACTATCTTTCAGGAGAAGAGGTAAGATATTTTCACGTGGTTTATCTGACATATCATCATCAGATAAGTTGTTAACTTTTAGTGTAATACTTTTATTTATCCAAATTAAACTTTAAAACTTTGAAAATAGCTTATATGGCAGAGACCTTTCCAATCAGTTTTCTTGCTTCTATTACTGCTGCTTTATGTAAGTCTTAAAACTATTATTTCATTAAAGTGTTAAGTGATGTATTGGGTTTTTTCCTGACTTGGAACCATACCCAGTGCATTCCTACTGAACTTCATGCTAGAGTGTGTAGTTATGGAGTTCCTTCCTGCTTCACAAATGGATTTTGAGTATATTCTTCAACTCCAATAAACTACTTCTGTTCGCCTTCCTGAAGCTGAAGCTTTAACTCACATGGAAAAGACACATTTAGAATGAAAAGGTAGCTACATATGTGATTGTCTTTAAAGAGTTAATAACCCATCAATGTCTATTGCCTGTCATGGTTTCTGGAGAGGGTGAAGATGCATTTTCGTCTAAAAGCTTTGACGAAATGCAATTACTTTTGTAATATTTTTGGAGAGGGCTATGCTAAGCCACAGGTACTGTGATATTTTAAACTTGTGGCTTGGCACTTGAAAAGTCTTTAATCTTACTAGTTTAAATTCTTGCTTCTGTCTCTGGATTATAGTAGTATTTTATTGTAGGATTACACAAGTTAATACTCTTTAGCCATAAATTGAATTTAGCATTGGATTTCTTTAAATGCAAAGCAGTTACTGGTAGAAACTCCACAAAACCCTAAAGATGCATAATTTTTTCATCTGTAAATTTTCCAGATACTACCTAGAGCTCTGTTTTGAACCTCTCACTTTAGTTAACTTAAAATCTGTGATGTGCATGTGGGGTTTTTTTAAAGGTTATCATTCTATTAAAGCTGTCTTAGCAGGTACTGTTGGGTCATGTACCTGACAAAGCAGTTAGAGGGAAACAATGTTCCTTGACATTTTTACATCTTAAGTAGGCTTACGTGTTTATTTCTCATGGTCATGTCCTAAGTGTAGGTGGTATTGAAAAGATAATAATGTCTTAAAACACACAGGTTTTAATATTTTAACTGTCTGGTAACTTTATGAGGGGAAAAAAATCACATTTAGACTCATTTCAAATTCACACTTAAGAGTAATCAAAAAACTGCAAGGTGCTTGCGAGCTGCTGTATTGATCTTTTCTAAATATTGTTTTACTTGTATTTCATCTCTGACTCGAAGGAAATCACTCATCCTCCTGTAGTAACTCAGCAACCAGCAATAAGCATATCTAAGGATGTCTACAACTGAAAGCTCTTTCTTCTGATATTAAATACTTGTATCTTTCACAGCAGATCTGCTTGGCAAACAGGAGTGAACTTTTCCAGTAAATCTATTGTTACACTTTAATGAACCAGTTCTGACAGAAGCAGAGATGTTTTTTAGCAGACAGTGAGCTGGTAGATGAATGCACATGAGCCTTTACATCAAATGGCAGTTGTCTGCCAAGAAATGACTGAACTATTTGTCATCAGTGCTGTTGATTCCATATATCTGTAGATGGTTTATATCTTGTGTCTGTTAATGTGCACTCTTGCTTTCAATCAGAGTGTACAGTTTCTCCTCAGAGAAGAGGTGTGTGATTAGGGAGAGTGCTGAGCTCTTGCAGTCCAGAAAAGGCACCGTCCGTGCTTGGCACTAGTTCTCATACTCTTTTCTAGACATCTGCTGTCCAAGACAGAATGTTGTTCCTGAACAGTTGTTCTAGTAGCAACTCAGCATGCACTGCCTTTATCAGATTTGGGGAGACTTCATGAATTGTCTCCGAAATCCAAGACACCAAAGCAATAGCTGATTGCTGCCCGTGGGAAGAATGGGATATAGCAGGGTGAGGTTTCCCATGTGATATGGGTCTGTCCTTCAGTGGTGCTGCTGAGAGGTGTGGAAAGGCCTCAGGGCCCCAGAGGCTGCTGCCACCGTAGAAAATATCATTTAATAATCTTGTTAGTCCATTCAATTAGTGGGCGTTCCTGAAAAGGTGGAACAATCTGTATGCACAGTTTCAAGGATTAAGCTTTCTCAGCTAAAAGCTCATTTAATTCTTTATCAGATTAACTATCTAAAAATCTTACATTTGCTGTGCTAACCTATCAATATTCTAATTAAAGAAAGCTATGTTTCAGTAAAAGGAGTGACAGAAATAATTATTGTTTGTACT
The DNA here is from genome assembly GCF_000695815.1 of Acanthisitta chloris. NCBI lineage: Eukaryota > Metazoa > Chordata > Aves > Passeriformes > Acanthisittidae > Acanthisitta > Acanthisitta chloris. The sequence goes on along the minus strand of NW_008660957.1, from coordinate 8,090 downwards.
TCTGAATTACATTTCCATGGGTAATGATCCAAAGCTGCAACACATTGTATGTTCCATAATCATTTGTAAGTCTAACTAATCATGATTAAAGAACACCCTATCATACTGAGTAGTTCCTAAAACATTCCGCTCACATAATAGTTCATTTAGATAAAGGCACCAATGTGAATCATTCTAAAAAGTGAAAAAAATTGAATACTTTGCATCTCGGTAACTGTGTACCGCTCACTTGCAAAAGGAGCTGAGATGCATTCTATTAAATTTCCTACAATTTCTGCCTTACTAGAATTAATATGAAATACCTAAAAGTGCTAGAAGAGTGTCATATGCTTTAAGTAATTTTTTTATAACTTTGATTACTATCTGAATCCAAGGTAGAAAGAATTCCAGTCAAATATCAAACTTCATTTCTAAAACAGATACAGATATCAAAAAACTTGATTTCAAGATGAGTAACTGTTTAAGTACTGCACTTTTTTTGTTGCCGTGGGTTTGGTTTGTTGTTTTAAATCTCTAATATTGCATGTGAATGCTTCCCTGGTATTTTTCCATGAGTTAGTTGCTGTAAGGGGTTATTAAAAATAAATCTAGCTCTTTTAAAGAACTGCTAGTATTGAAATTTTTTGTTGCTTCGATGAAAGTATCTGTAGGAGCCTGTAATATGAGCCTGTAATATGTAATTAACCCATAGGAATGGGACAGGTATTTTTTTTTCAAACTTTCTTGATTTAAATTAAACCTGAATTCATTACTCTACATGTGATTCTTCTTCTAAGCAATTTTTTGGTTTTGTACTGGAAAATAAGATGTCTAGTAAGGGAGAATTTTGTTTTACAGCTGCTTTGCTGTACTTACTAGTATGATGTGAAATTCTGGTATACCAGGGATAAGAGTACTGCATGCAACAAGATCCCATGTTCTGCAAATCCAGATATTTACACTTCCAGACGTAGTCATATAATGGGTTAACTTCTGGAGGAGGGCAACGCTGTATCCTCTAACAGCAGCTAAGATCTTTCTTGGCATTCATGGAGATGACAAACATTACTTCTGAGCACTGTGATCTTCACTGTTGGGAATAACTGTGATGCTGATGCTGAAAGTCATGGTAAGTATATGGCACTGCTCTTAGTCAGATCATAGCTCTTCTGATGCACTCACAGCTGGTTCTTAGAGGCACTGCTAACACTGTGTAATAAGAGGACTGTTTTACTTAAAGGTTGGTTCCACAATCAGGGTATACATTGCATAGGCAGAAATAGCAGGAGCTTTTAATATTTGCTGTTTCTATGAGTAGCAAAAAATCAATTCCATAATGCTCAGCAACAGAAAAAAAAACCCCACCCCAAGACAAAAAACCAACCAAGCAAAAATCCCCAAACTGTTCTTCATGATGATAAATGCTGGACTTTGAGTTTCATCTATTACTATCTAACAGCTGTTAATTAGATGTTTAAAAAAAGTAGGAAAAAAGTGAGGATCTATCACCTAATTAGTTTATATCTGCATTTAGAATCAGAGTTACGGTGCCACTGTTCAACCTTACTTGATGATCTTGGCCTCCTGTCTGACTTCAGACCTAATCATTGCCCACTTAAAACCACCATCCATCAGTGATTGTAGTGCTGTCTTGCTAATGAGGAGCAGGCATGAAATAATGATGCAGATGCTATTGATCTAGAGCTGTTTTTGCCAGGCTGACCACAGATTGCTGACTTCATACAGTGCTAAGACATTCTCCAGAATTTAGCTGTAGCTATTTCATCTGTCTTTCCCTCTCTTGTAGAAGTTTCTCTCTTCAGAGAGAATATTTAAATTCCATAAATACAAAAAAATATAATCCATCATTTAGTAGTCTCGAATTGGTAGGAGGTTGATGTTTGTCACCTATACGGAGGTATTGGCCTATTACTGCAAGTCAGGAATGTAAGTTCCAGTATATGTACCTTGGGGATCGTAACTCACCAGTGTGAGAATGGGCTGCATGTTTTATCTCCTGCTTCCTCTCACTTAACTTGACACTAATTAACAAGAGGACTTTTCCTTTTATGCCTTGGAAGCTTGATTTCTAATGCTGTTTGAAACTCCAGGCATACTGTATCAGCTTGATCACTTCTGTGTGAATGCCACTTAACTCCTCCTTAACCATCCTCACAGACTGGCAGTAGAATTCCCTGTGTGGTACATACTAGAAGACTGCAATTGCCTGTAGTTTTCTGCAGCCCTGTTTTCAGATTTGGAACCTGTTTCCCACCTACTGTCCATCTGCTGCCACTTTTAAGCAATACATCAGTATTTCAGTGGTAGTGTGGTTTAGTTCCTGTAGAGCTCTGAAATGATCTTAATGATTTGTGTTATATTTATAGATTTATGATTTTTTAACTTCATATTTCATTGAATCCTGAAGCCATTCAACTTGGAAAGAACCTCAAGAGGTCATCTAGTCCAGCCTCAATATTGTGACAGTGCATTAGGCTTGGTCCTATAAGACCCTCCTTGCATGGGAGTCTGCCTAGGCCCTTCAAGACCAAACACTGGGGCAAATTTATCTTTTCTGCAATGGCTTTTTTTCATGCACTGTCCTCTTTTACACAGACATCTCTTATTGTTCCTCCTAGCTCACTAGCAGGCCTCATGTTTCTCTTTTTTTATACTTTGAACACTTGTTCTTCAGAAACTACAATTAGCCCAACTTAATAGTTTCCATTTAACTTGTCAGGCATTATCAGTTTCTGTATCTCTAAACTAGACTTGATACACTTTTGCTTTTAATTACCTTATTTATGGTCATACCAAAAGAAGGCAGAAATCTTTTGATTTGAGAATTCTGTGCCTCTGAACCTCATCTTTTATTCTCTAAATCATCTCCAAGCATTTTCCCCATGTGGCTGTTTCTTTCTGAGTTCATTTCAGCTGATTGTCTTGATTCTCTTTCCAAACTTAAACATTACCAAAGTGAACCTTTTGCTTTTTATAGCATGTTGAATTGGAGTGTGTGGCCCCTGTTAGACAGTAATATGTCAAACTAAGATAAGGGCTACTTTTTCTCTTACAGACTCCGAGTTTCTGCAAGAAGCTGTCATTACAGTGTATAAAAGCAAGGTTTATATCAGCTCTGATGTAGCACTTAACAGCCTACTCAGGGACAGAGAAGGATTTAAAATCTCCTCTGTTTCCTACAATCTCAGTCTGTAATCTCCATTAGTATTTCAGTCTTTTCACCACCTTTAATAAATCTAACGCTGTTCACTTTCTGGGCTAGCTGCATCAAAATGTACTACAGAATCCCTACAGATTCATATTCTGGAGATAACCTTGACTCCTAAGATATACTCTGATGTAGACTGTTCTTCTGCTGTTGCAAGCGAACTGCCCTTCAATGTTCTATTTCTGTCTCTTAAGTTCCTGCAGTGCAATTATACTGTCGCTGTTGATGAAACCCAGCTCTGTTAAATAGGTTCCTTTTACTCCAAAAACTTACTCAATCCTAATACTTCTGTCCCCTTTCTCCCAGTGCTGCTTGCTCAGCTGCTCTGTGCAACTCTGCTGCTCAACCTGATCCCACACATAATTCTGAGGAAAATACAAAGAATTATAACAGAGATGTGGATTTCCAGTCTTGCACTTAATTAAAAAGTTACTTCTCTGCTTTGGAGTTACTGATACCATGTATCCATACTGTGACTGGGAACTCTCTCAGCTCTTTAGTACCTGAAGCCTTGTTAACCCTCTGCCACCTCTACCACAATCAGACACCACACCAGGCACACAACCGACTGCCATCACTAAAAGCTTTTATGCCTCAGAATAAATGTAAAGTGAGAATAGTGGCAATTTGCATTAATTCAGTGAACTGCTGTCTGCTGGAGTCCAGCAGTGGCTATGTTTGGCTTTCAGATGTTGGTCATCAGCGTGAATATCGCCAGCACAGGACAGAGAAGCTGTGGTGATAGCCTGCTGCATCTGTTGTAACTAAGCCTACTATGAAGCCAGGAATTGGAGCCCTGATTTTAGTCTGAGAAACATGAATTTAGATCTCCAACCTGTACAGAACCATGTTCTGCACTTCTAGTGGTTTCCCTTTTGCATAACTGAAAGGAGTTTGTTTGGGAATTTTTCTCAAAACAAAAAATTTGTTTTGTCCCATGGTAAACTTATTTGACATGTTCACTTTAGAAGTAACCTCAAAAAAGTTTGTTGTTCATTACATTAATTTTAACTAAAATCCCTGCTCACATCCAGACTGCTATAGTCTGATGGTAAATTGGTAGAAAGGATGATAATGAGAGCTAAGTAATACCTGATTGTGATTGTAACAGCTGGTGCATTTGACATGAGCTCATGAGCTATATTATTAACTAGAATTCAGGCAGCCAAGAGGGAAATGTTTCTTTCTTCTGAGGATTTGGCTCGACGAATTCCTGCAGTTTCGCTTCACTCTGGTTCTACAGAGCAGTTGGAGAGAGAATGACTATCAGAAATAGTAGTGTGTATGCTTTCCTTTTGAGCAGCAGCAGCTTTAGACAGACCCAAAAGAAGAATTCTTTGCTTATGGCTTAATATACTGTGCAGAAGACATGATACACTATTAGCAGTCTGTCCAGAGTCACCATGCATCTGCAAAGAAGTTGTTTCCAAGACATTTCTCTTTCATTTATGTCAGTATTCAGTTATGTCACTTTGCAGCACCAAATGCAGTTGGAATCATAAAGAGTAAAAGGAGGGTAAAAACACATTGCCTGAAGAGTTGGTGGAGTTGTTATGCAGATCTAATAGAAAATGTACAACATATGGTTAGATACAGTGTTCTGTGGAGTCATTTGCAAGCAGCATTTAGATTGTTGCAAATATGCTATCCATATCTAAAGAATAATCCTTATGTGTAATATTGCAGCCAGGAATTTTACTTCTTTCTGCGCATGAGAGCAGCATCAAAATATCTCACTTGGTGCTGACAGTGGTAATAGAGCAACATTAATTTATCCTGCTTTAATTCTGGGCTATGTAAAATATTTGGGAAAGTAGATTCTTTCTGTGGATGTAGTATAAAAGTTCAGTTAGGTGATAAGTAATAGATATTATTGAATCATCTTAATGATTTTTTCCTCAAAAAAGTACATGTGAAAATTGTATGTACCTGCATTTTACTCTGGGCATGGAGCAACTCTTCATTTTTCATCAAAATATTTCATGATGTATAGCTAGTTTATGTAAGATTCTATTGTGTGCTTTGTCTCCATAGATGGAGTCTGAGGTTATTTTTCATTAAGTTGGGTGTTAAGTTGCTGATAGCATCCTCCTCTTAATAGCTTCAAGAAGATAAAAGCCTAAACTGTCCAGAAGATTTCCATGTTTTTGATTCTGTTAGGAGCTGTGAAGGCATTCCATCAGATTCCCAAAGCTGACTTTAGCAAAGAATCTTTCTACTTTTGTATCTTTTTGCAAAAATTTAAATTACTTCTATTAAAAAATATGTAAGGATTAATTAATTCTTAGTCTTTTAAATACATATCAAGTGAACAGAAATTTATGATGAAATTGGAAACGTTTCTTATCCAATTTGCTGTTTGAAGGATCAGATGAAAAATTCATTACAAACCACCACTTTGTGCCACATACCAGTTCTGCTGCTTCAAGCTAACTGAAAATCACTGAGAAAATTGAATGCCTGAAATCAGAAGCAGACATCACTGCTGTTCTTGCATGCCCTTCATATCTCCTGCAATAGGTACAGATAATGGCATCTTTGCTGCAGAAAAAACAGATCTTCTTTTAGTCTCCTTTGCACTTAGCAACACATCTTGCTCAGCAGATCAAACATGAAACAGATACAAGCAAGGTTCACAGCCTTTAAGTTTGCATGAGCTCTTGGAATCAGTTTATGGTGAGTGCTAATTGGCCTGTGTATTTTTTTTTGCAGGATCTATTGTTTGTTATTTTCAGACAACAGAAATCTGAAAGATTTGAAAGATGAGGAGGGAGTTTTCTCATGTCTTTCAGAAACTGCAGGAATCCACTTGCTATTTGTTTGCCATTTGTTTGTAAAAATGCAACAGTTGAATAATGTTGATAAATGTGGCTGATAAATGAGTGTGTTCCTGTCTCTCTTGTGCCAAAAGCTTGCCTCTGCCATATGCAGGCTGTATTTGCACCCTATGTGCAAATGATTGAGAAGGAATTTGAAAAAGATGTTCACATGAAAAATCCTGTGCCACTTCCAGCACGATGGATGCCAAGGGGAATTTGTGGTTTTGGCAGGTGATTGCCCCTAAACAGAGCTGTCATGAAGCATTTGAAAGGCAAATCTTTGTTTTCCTCAAATCAATAAATATAAGAGCTCATTTTGCCCAGAGCTAAGTGCACAGAATTGGGCAAGCTGCAAACTTTTCTTAAGCTGAAGACTTAGAAGAGAATGAACATGAAGATTGGAAGCTGAGAAAGAGAAGTGGTATGTAGTGCCAGTGTCTCACATAAATATTACTTGATTTCCTTAAAGGAATATAATTTAAGATGTACTTAAACAGCAGATTCAGTTTCTTCACTCACTGTTTACATTGCAAGTCTTTTGTCAACACTTGCACAAGTTTTTGTATTCCCATAGGTGTTAGCTGGTCAGCTATCTTACTGTTTAATTTCCTAGTAAAGCATAGGGTGTAAGGGAAGTCAGGAGGTGGTAAAATATTCTGAAGAACTCAGATTTTGTTCAGTGTGTTCAGCTCTGATATTCTTTACTCAACACCTTTAATTGCTTACATTAACCCACCTGACCCTGATGAACTCCTTCAAATAGTAGCTAATCAAGACAGTACAGTGTGAGGAGACTCTTGTAATTCAGCTACATGAAGGCTCAAAACCTCATTTTAACATCCAAAAAACCCAACCTTGTGTAAACTGACAAAGCTCTGAAGCAGACAAGGAAGATCATTCCAGCAGCACTGTTCCTGGAGCAGAGGCAGCCTTCAATTAACAGGAAGCTGTCTTCTTTCTGGCGTGTTCCATTGTTTCTTATGTTTCACATGCATTGAACTACCGAAAAGGCTCTGTAACTCATTAATCTGAAGAACTGGATGTGTCCGGATTGTTTCTTTTCTTTAGTCTTTAGGCAATCATCTGCTTTTGCAGGCTAAGCAAAATAACCATACTAGTTGTTTTTTTGGAAGCTGGTTCAGTCCTGTTACTGCTTTAAAGTCGTCTTGTCCCTTGCGGGGCAAGTTGTCCTTAATTTTTGCAAGCATGACTAGATAATTTTACAGTCCAGTAGATCTTAAGGATCATCATGTGAAAAGGATATGTTATGAACTTCACTCCCTTCCATTTCTTTTTGAAAACTTCTTAGTTTGATTTTTTTTTTCCACTTTCTTCAAACCAACAGCTGCAGAACAAAGTCAGCAGCTTACAATGCCGTTTCTTAAAAGATGCTATTTTCCCCAACTTGTTCTTAAAAACACTATTCATAGTATACAGACAATTTCAATCTTTTTCCTTTTAGCATGCAAAACGAGTGAATAGCTCAAACCTTCTCATCAGCATTTGCTGCTTGTAGGGTATCTCTTACAAACATGGTTCAGTCTGTGCTCAGTCTTTTCTCTGCAGAGTTGCTTTTATTTCCATTTATATTCTAGAGAGAACAAATAATCTTCCTGATTCCAGGCAAGATCTGTAACTGCTGAGATGCTCTGGGCCAACATTGCCACACTGCTGCAGGAAACTACAGTGATGGTTCTCAGCACATCTGAGCAGAATTACTCCGTTGTTAAATGCCATCAGCATTTCTGATTTGCTGGAAGGTTCTGTGTTAAGTTAATATGGTTATTAACTGACCCAAGGTCAAAAGTAAAGACTTACTGAGATAATGAGAAGAACTTGCTCAACCATTTTTTTTTCTTGATGTACTATGACAGTTGGTAATAGAATTAATGAGTGCAGCTGGTGCTAAGATGCTCTTTTTCTAAATCATACTTGGAAGACTTTTTTGTATCTAGTTCCAACTTGAAATTACAGTTAAGGTACTCTAATATTTTAATTTACATTCCATCAAATATAAAAATGTAGTGAAACCTGGAAAGTGTGGGAGATCGACGGGAGAAATG
>NW_008660956.1:0-25739 GCF_000695815.1 Acanthisitta chloris | reverse complement strand
TACGAGCGCCCTGCGCTTCGCTCCGCACCATTCCCGTCGCCTCGTCCGTCTGTCCGGGACCGCAGAACCCGCTCCCTGCTGTAAAATACGTCTGGTGACTAAGAAGACTGTGGGTGTCGTTTTTTCCTAGTCTCAGAGATGACGAAGCCACGAGGGAATGATTAAATCCACCCATCTTTCGTTCCCGGTGTGCTTCATCCAAAGGCTTTATGTTGGCATAGGTACTTTGCCCGGCGTGTTTCTCCTGACCAGGTGTACCCAGCCACACCACCTTGCTCTCGAGTGCCAGGATTCCGCACGGCAATGGTGACAGCAGCCTAGGCAGAGTGTCCGTGCGGGTTGTCACCACCTGTGCCAGCTGTGCAGGGAGGTGTGAGCATCCCCTGCGCCGCAGGGAGCCTGGAGCAGCTCCCTCAGCCTGAGCTCAGCCCCTGCGGCACTGACCTGCCTTGTGGCACGGGACATGCACGAGGCGTTCTCAGAGCTGCCTGCTCACTCAGGGGCTGTGTGCAGATAGCACTGTGTGCTTCCAGCAACATGACTTTGTTGCTGCTGTTGTAGATAGGGAGGCAGTGTCTCACCAGGAGTCTTGATAAAGGTGGCCTGGCCCTGAGTACAGTGTGCCTTTCTGCTGGGCACTGCCTCCTCCAGGGATGGTGTGCCCTGTCCTCTTCAGCTTCCCCGACTGACCAGAGAAGCTTCTCTGCAGAGAAGCTTTTCCTCCATGTTATCCCCAGACTCTTGACATCTGCTAGCTGGAAATCTGGGTGTTCTTGCCTTAGAGCTAAGTGCAATTTTGACTCTCCCGATGGTTAAAACTGGCCTTGGTTTTGTTGTAGTGCCTGATGGGTGTAGGGTAAGGATGTAATCCAAGTTTCAGCCTCCTTTCAGCTGGCTGTTGAGCTCCTGTTATGCCCATATTGAGTCTATGAATTGCCAGCAACATTTAGAAGACAGCTTTTTAATATTTAAAAATACAATACTAGGCCTTGAAACCTGGTTCGGGGAAATTGCTTCCCTTTCCTTCTGCTGGCTGTTTTGGTGTGGTTTACTGGTGTTTCCTTTATTATCTATTTTTAATCCAAGTTGCTCTGACGTGGTTCTGCTGAGGAGTAGCAGAAGCAGTTGTGCCTTCCTGAGGAGGTCTCATTTGCATCTGAAGGAAGGTGGTGGAAAAAACTCATGTCCAGCAGGGATGCAGACAGACCACATGCTTCAAATGAGTGTGTTTCATTCAGAGTTGTCTTCTGAGCTGAAACTGGTTGGCAGTGTCCCTTCTTAAATGAGACATTTCAGCATTGCTGGGTGATGTTTCTGAGGTGACTGTTTTCAGCAGGGGCCACCCACTCGTTCTGCTGAGTTTGTTATTTTACCTACTCATGTGGCCACAGCTCCTCTAGGCAATGGAATGGTTACCATGCCTGGTACTTAGTGGGGAACCAGGTCTGAGGTAATGTAAAGCGTGACGGTCACGCTTCTGGCAGTGTGATGGGGATGAAGCTGAAACACTGGAGGCAGCTTTTAGTTTGAGTATTCTTTCCAGTCTGAAAATGTGGAGGGAGGAGAGACCTGCAAGCCCATGGGGCCAGTTGGGTGTGACAGGGGGTGCTGCTGCCAGGTCTGTTTGTGGGGCTGAGCCCCTGCGTCGTGAGGAGAAATGGATTATTAGCCTTTGTGTGGTATCTCTCAAACAGAGGCTGTCCATGGGGCTGTGGAACTGGAGGGGCCCAAGGGATAAGCAGTGATGAGCTGGTGGGTTCCACACCAGGGGGAGAGAGGCTGGTCCATGGCTTGTGATAGGACCTGGGCAGCTGCAGTAGCTAATTTCAGGGCTAGAAACTAAATCTTTTTATATGTGCGGAGCAGAGGTAAACTGGAAACTCACGTGAGTGTCATTCCTTGAATGAGTTGATAGACCATGTAGCAGCCATGTGGTTAACTTCTCCCGTGTGCCTGGGAGCTGCTCTGCCCTTGGGAATTCCCTGCCTCCCTCCAGGCTGTTTCTGCAGGTTTTCCCTGAGGGACCAGCAGAGGTCAGAGTCATCTTCCCAGAGTAAATCCTGCTGTCTCGGCAGCAGCGCATGGGAATGCATGGCTGCTCCTTTGCCTCAGCCCTAAATCATTCTTGCCTCCTCTGCTGCTACCAGCACGGAAAGCAAACCAGCCCAAGGGCTCTTGATGCATACTGCTTATTTTCACTGCCTGTCTGTTGTAACACAGCGAAAATGTGCCTGCTGTCACCTTCCCAGCTGTGTTAACATACCGACCTCCAACCTGGTCTGTGCAAGAGCTAAAATCCACTTCTGCCAATCCTTTTCCTTTTCGTGCACAACTTTTGAGCCACACAACTCAAGGGTCCTAAGTTTTCATTAGTCACTTACACAGTTTTCATTTCTTTAATCATAGGTTGCAGCCATGTCATAAATAGCCATAATGTGTGGCTACCAAGCCATGAGCGACTAACTGTAAATTATTTTTTTTTGGCTAATTACTTCGTAATGTGCTGCAAACTACTTTTAGAGAGGCTGTTTTGGGAGAGGAGTGTTCATTAGGCTTATCAATGCAGCCACTGTAAGCACCTCCTTGCTCTGTGATGGGAGGGTGAGTGAGGTTCATAGGTGTGCTGGTGATAGTCACTGGGGCAATATTTGAAGTATGTACTTCAGTGTGTAAACACCTTTTCTGCTGCTCTTGCTTTAACAGTATGGTGTGACATCTTGCTTTGTGGGTGAGGTAGTGTTAAGACCTCTGATCTCATTCATCAGTGTTTTAAGTCATATTCTGTGGGCTGCTGAACTGTTTGAGGGAGAGTCTGAATTTCTACCTCCAACCTCTGCTGTACACTATTACACCTTATACTTATTTTTCTGAATTTTTATGGCTGAACAGACTTTTTAGGCAGCCCTGACTTCACAGAAACAGCAGCCACTGTTGCTCCTGGGGAAGCCGTTTTTACCCTGGTTTCCTATGGAAGTTTGGGTGAGTGATCTCACTGTCTGTTTGGCTCCTCCCTTCCTCTTCCTTCCCAGGAGTATTTTTAACCCATACTTTGGCTAAAAATGCCCCTGAGAGAAAAGTCTTGATGATTATTAATGATTGCAGTTTGTGTCAAAATAGGTCACCAGTGAGTATAGAAACACCTTAGTGGAGTCCTGCAGCAGGAAAACTGGCAGATGAGCTCAACCCTGACATGCTACTAGAGAGCCAGAGAATGGACAGGAAAACCCAGGGGAGAGCACTTCGTGGAGATGTGCATTCTTAATCTTGCAATCAGTCATGACACACATCCTTAGAACAGCAGGATATGTTAGTTCCAGGACTCTGTGGTCACTTGGTTTTCACTTCCCCCCCTGCCCCCCATTAGGCTATGTGGAAATCTGTAAAAATCTAAGTTTAAGTTTAAAAATCTAAGTCGGATGTTACTTTGACATGGTTTTGTCTTGGTGTATCTGAAAGTAGGTTTATATTAGATAACAGGAAGAAATTTTTTTCTGTGAGGGTGGTGAGGCACTGGGACAGGTTGCCCAGAGAAGCTGTGGCTGCCCCAGCCCTGAAACTGTTCAAGGCCAGGTTGGATGGGGCTTGGAGCAACCTGGTCTAGTGGAAGGTGTCCCTGTCCATGGTAGGGCGACTTGGAACTAGATGGTCTTTAAGGTCTCTTCCAACCCAAACCATTCTATGTTTCTATGATCTTGGGCTTTCAAGATGTGCCACCGGTTCAGGAACTCTAAAATCTGCTTTAAATACCTGAGGAAACTATTGGGCTGCTGCCCAGGCCCATAGCAGGATACAGTTTGTAAGCTAGATGATCCCTTAGCTTTTCAGACGTTGTAAAATACACTGTTTCAGATAGTGCTGTGTTTCATCTTCACCTGCAAAAGGAAATTGAAAAAATCTGCCCTTTCATGGTAGTCAGAGTGATGTTCTTGTACTGAAATAAAGGAGGGAGTTTGCTGCAAGCTTCACTCCCAGCCTAATTGCAAAGTTTTGTTTTCTTTTCCTCATAACACACTGTATGAAAGACCTGGGCATCAGGTGTTTGGCTAAATAAGCCTTCTATCCTTGTATGTGTGTGTGTGTGTGTGTGTGTGTGTGTGTGTGTGTGTGTGTGTGTGTGTATAGTCTATGTGGAGGAGCCAGTGAAATACAACAGACTTAATTGCTTAGTGCTGTGTCCCAATGACATGATTGAGGGTGGGCATAGAGGTGAGAAAACTGCTTCAGAAAAGAGCCATAGCAGAGGGGAACGAAGGAGGGAGATAGCAGTGCTGCAGAGGGCAGGGTTATTACAACAGCAGCTGAATAATGTGAGTTTTGCACTTTAACATCAAGGGAAGTTAGTGTACTGTTCTTGGGGTCTGTGGCTTGGTGTAACAGTGAGATGTTGTGGCCACGCAAAGTTCATGGTTCATTGTGTGTGAGCACACCAGTTTGGTAAATTGCATGGTAGATGTGTATTTCACTCAGTGGCAAGGCTTGCTTCCAGAGAAAGGCAGCAGGTGTCGGCTCTGTTTTGCAGGGAGAAAAGGTGGATGGTGGGGAAGAGTTCAAGGTCATCTGTCAAGCCAGTGACAAAGCCAGGGGAAGAATCTGTCTGCTGAGTTGTCTCTTGTGCTGTGTCCTTAGGCAAAGGTTCCGCATAATCTGTTTCCCACAGCTCTACACATGCTCAAACCCATCTCCAAATTATTCAGGTGGGATTGCTTGTAGTGCCTGGTTCATTTGGCTTTTTGGAGGGAAGAACATGGGGGAAAAAGCTCAACAGCAGAATTCATTTGGGGGAGACTTCATGATAAATCTCTCACAGGTCCTAGAAGTGCAGGCTGAGATCAGCTTCAACTGGTTGCTTCTTACTGTCTCCTGACCTGACACTCCATTTATTTGTAATGCTTTTCCTTTTAATAAAGTGGTGTGGGTTGCTCACCCCCCCACATACTCACAGTATGTGAATTGGATTCTTAGTCAGATGGAGAGGCAAATAGAAAGTGTGTGAAGTCTAATTCTGTGGTCCTGGTTCACACAAGTACATGTGCTGCAGTCTGAGAAGATACTTGGCTGGGGAGATGTGTTTGTGCATTGTAATTTGCTGCTGCTGCTGAAATACCCAAACAGAAGATGAGATGCATGCTGGTTAAGCAGAATTACTTGCCTTTTAAGAAAAGAATTTGGATATAATTATATTGAAGCTACATAATGTTCCAGATATGTGGATATATCCATAGAAAATCTGTACAAACATATGCAGATTTGTATTTGAAGTTCAATTTATTATTCTTTCTACTGCTAATTTAAACAGGCCTAAATTTCCAGTTGGAACCTGTGTAACTTAATTGCTGTTTCTCCTGTAGGGCTCAGGCATATCTCTGACCAGGTCTGGTTTCAGGCTTGGTAGAGCAGTGCCAGTTTGGGTTCTGACTGTGTTCTATTTTGGCAAAAGCTTCACTGGGAATGTAGTTTGTGTCAGTGTCTCAACTGAAATAAACTTTATATGCACAGGAATCATCCTTTTAGAAGTACCATAAACTCCATCCTTTCCTTCTGTAACTGCAGCTAGGCTCACCCAGTGCAGCTTTAGGCACAGTCTCCTGGTGAGACAATGAGTTTTGAATTACAGCTGTAAGTTTTCTTCCAGACAGGATGCAGCAAGACATGAGAAATAGCTCTGTAGCCCTTCAGTAGTGCATTGAGGAAAGTGACTTGCTTTTGTTTAAGAAAAGCAGACATTTCAAAGTTGTTTTATTTCCAGAGCTGCAATCATTAAAATAAGATTCATTGCAAGAACAGTTATGTTCCATCATAAAACCTCAACAAGATGATTATCCACACTTCCAGTTTTCCAAAAACAGATTTGCAATCCTCTTCTCCTTGAAGTCTACCCTTATTTCAAAGCAGTTGTTCAATGATAGCTGGTTTAGTCTTTTCTAAAGGATTTATTGATTCTACCATCTTGAGAGAGACTTCCAAAAGCAGGCATCTGGCTGTTTGTGTTTCAAGAAATGTGGGGGTGAGCCCTGTGAGACTGATGTAGGAGAGCAGCACGTGGACTTGATAGGAATGGGGGGAGCTGCAAAGTCAGTCTGTGTGAAGGAGAAACTCTTGATCTTGCTGGTGGATCTATACAGGGAGATCAGGCTGTGTTCTGCAGTGCATTATCATTAATACATTAATCATATTGATTTACGTGCTTGTGTTTCTAAGAGCTGTGATGTTTAGGTCACTTTATTAGTGATGCATCATATTGGTTTGCATGTCAGCAATACAGAAGTCCAGAAGATTGGGTATAGTTATGCATAACTGTGCTAAATGCCTTTCTATGTACTTCAGGAATTGTTACAGGCCAGCTGATCTGAACACAGATGAAGCTGGTGGAGTTTTCCAATGCACTGCTTTGAGCTTTGGATCGTACTTTGATGTTTGGAGATTTAGGAGATTAGCTGGCAAGCTTTTTCCATTGCAAAAGCATGTCAGAACAGCGTGTTGCTAAGGGATCCAGGGTTATGTGGTCTGTGGCAAAACCAGTGTGAGGCAGAGTGTGCTACTTGCAGGAATTGGTGTTTCAGGAGTTAGAGCTTTGCTGTTCAGCTGGGAAGGAATTTTAGCATGTGTGCCTTGTGCATACAAGTGTCATGGCTGCAGCTGAAGAGATTCAGCTTTGTAAATTTGGAAATGCCAGTGTAGCTGGTACTTCAGAGCTGCTCATGTGGGATTTGCGTGCCAACTTGCTGTCAGTTTTCAAAAGGAGTCTAGTGCACAAATCTCTTCATCATCACTAGAAATATTGGTCTGCAAGATTTCTTAGATTGTTTGTGTCAGGGCTCCTGGGATATGATGTCTTGATGGGAGCATGCAGCTGTACAGAGACACTGGCATGTATTAAGGAGGAGTTCTCTCCCTCACCTATAACATCATCTGTTTGTGATCCGTGTCACCCTTGCTGCTGCTGTCAGTGCAGGAGGCTCTCCATGCCTTCTCAACCCTGAAGCCTTGTTCCCTTTTCAGTCCTGAAGCTCCTCTTGGTCATTTCAGGAGACCTGGAGGTCTCCTGAAGGAGAAGGAAGGAGAAGGAAGGAGGAAGGGAAACCTTGTTTCCCAAAGGCTCCTCCTTGTGCTGACCTCTGCTCAGAGCAATCCTGACTTCAGCACGCCTCTGGGTTCTTTGAACTAACAGTATCTGGGTATTTCACTGCAGAAGCCAACTACTTGAAAGTCATTCAGGTGGCTCCAGGGAATGATCTGACCTGTGCCAGTGTCTGGACATGACTGATGGCACTGGCTCTGTTCTGGTTAGCTGTCATGATGCCCACGTGCCTTACTCTGCACAGCCCTTTAATTGAGCTCTGCCGCAATGGTGACTTTGGTAGTTGCTTATCTCGTCCCGGCCATGCATCCTCTGCCTGCTCTGTGAGATGTGTTGTGTATGTGCACTGTGACTGATGAAGCTTAGCTTTTCTCCTCAGGGCACAGCCAAATCAACTGATGCAGCAGGCAGAGTTATTTACTCACACTTGCAAAGGATGTGCCTCTGCTCCAGGTTTTCCCCAGGGTCTGTATGGTGTTTGTAGGCTGCCCCTTGCTTTACGTGCTAGCCTGGTGGCTGTGGTATATCTGCCTCTGGCTGTTGTCATAGGCTGCATCAGGACTTCTCTCCCTGAGCTGGGGGGTGCTCAGCAGAAAGAAGTGTGGCATGTGTTGTGGTGAGGAGAAATGGAAGGAGAGGCAGTGTGATCAGTGGAAGAGCAGCACTTTTCAGGGAATTCTTCTGGGCTGTCCTCAGGAGTGCTGGGTCCTGGGTGCTCTGCTGCAGGACAAAGTGCTCAGGTGGTGCCTGTTGTCCCCACCATCACAGGAGAGGCTATGTACAGGGTATCTGAACTAGAAGTTCTGCGTGAGCAACAGTGACCCCCATTTATCTTTGGGGCTGGGCAGATCATGGAGGGGAGTTGGGAAGAGGAACCTCTGTGTTTCACAGCTAATAGGCCAGTGGCCAAGTGACCTCTCCAGGGTGAAGCATATTCTGCTCAGGTATAGATTTCCTGATTTGTATTCTTCTGTTGGCCAAGTAGAAAGCTGCAACCCAAAATTAATGACTTCTGTTGCGTATGTCTAGTTTAGCTGGAAAAGTATTATGGCTAACATATGTGGTTTCAGCATTCTGTAATTTGAATCCAGTGAAGTCTGGCTCTGAAAACCAGATGTAGAGAGAACATGCACACCTGGCAGTGTATTCTGGCTGAGAGCAGTGGCTCCATACACTTTGGGCCCTTAAATCACTGTCACTTCCTCGTGGAGGAACATATATCGGCTCAGCGAGGTTTCTCATTATAAGTCCTGTACACTTGATTTGTTTCCATGCACTCTCTGCAGACACCTCTCCAGAGACCTTAGGCTGAGAGGGGAGGCAATGGGATGGGATTCTGGTTTTCGCTTTGCTAGTGGTGGGCAAACTGGGAATTCAATCTTGCCTCTCAGTGATTGTTTCTCCAAGTCAAAAAATGTTTCTTTATAATCCCCAAGACCTGTCTGGCAATGAGATATAAACTCTTAAAAAATCTCTTTTCAATGTATGCTGCGTGTTGGTTATAAAACAAGCAAGTTGTTCTGGCTCCTGGAATTCCAGTTCCTTCTTTAGTACTTCTTTCATTGCGTGGTTGAACCATAACGAAATCCACTGAAAAAAAGAATAGTGTATTTTCCATTATAGCTGCCATATGGCCTTATTGCTAATTTTTAATTAGCTGAGATGGTTGCATACACAGTTTATTTGGATTAAGGAAGGAGACTGAGAACTGGATGAGTAGATGTCTGTTTAGAGGCATGGTGTCTCTTTTACTGTCTTTAAATAGAAAAATGTGTAATCCTCAGAAAGTGACTTTCCACTAGGTCTGTTTGGCAGATGTGTGTATGTGTGCTATTAAACAGATGCAGACACTTCTGTCATTTTAAAATAGAATAGTCTTGTTTGCTCTCTGGCTTTCCCAGTCCAGCAGATGGATGCAGAAGCTTTGCAAAACTGACAGGATTCTCTTCAGAAAGGATAGAATAGGAGAAAGTACCAGGACATCCAGGCTTGCATTTGCTGCTTAACATTCTCTCTCAGGAATAGGATTATAAAACTGTACCCTGGAATTACTGTTTGCCTTCTTCCCTATGTATGGCTCTTGGCATTACAGGGAATTAGTTCCACTACAAAATTAGGCAGGCTGCAAGGATACTAACAATGTGGATATGTCTTGGATCTGTAATGAATTTGGTCTGACAGGGAACTTGACTCTCTGGTTAGAATCATGGAATCTTTTAGGTTTGAAAAGATCTCTAAGATTGAGTCCAACTGTTATCCCAGCACTGCCAAGTCCATCACTAAACTCTGTCCCCAAGTGCCACATCTACATGTCTTTTAAATATACTTTTACAGATAGTGACCCAAATGCTTCCATGTGCAGCACTGAAAGGCTTGACAGCCTTTTTCAGTGAAGAAATCTTTCCTCATATTCAATCTGAACCTCCTCTGATGCAACCTGAGGCCGTTTTCTCTTGTCCTATTGTATATATATCCTATATTGTATATATATGCTATAGTACATTTGTCTTTTCCTCAGCCTTTTTTCATTCTATATCCCCTTTCATCCAATAAAGGGTGGAGATTTTCCTTTTGTTGCTGATGCATTTATAGAAAATACACTTTTTATTAACCTTTATGGCAGTAGCAAGATTAAATTCTAGTTGGGTTTTGGCCCTTCTAATTTTCTCCCTGCATAATGTCATGACATCCTTGTAGTCCTCCTGAGTTGCCTGTCCTTCTTCCAAAGGTGATAAACTCTCTTTTTCCTGAGTTGAGTGGTCTGTAACAGACTCTCACCAGGATATCTGCCTTGTTGGCCTTCCCCCTGATTCTTACTGATAAACACTCCACAGCTTTTTTGGGGGGAGAAGCTGTAATTCCTAAATGGCTATTCTCAGATGCTTCTGTGGTTTCTAACACATCAGTAGCCCTTGTGCCTTTGCTGCCACATGGGCCTCCATCCCCTACCTCCACTGAGGTGGTAGACCAAAGGACCTCACTAGCACACTGTTCCTCAGACATCACTGTGCTACCCCTGTGCTTATCTTTAGTGAGCCTGATTTTATCCGTGTCTCTTTCGGTGAGCCCTGCCAACTCCTGCACAATGGTCCTTTTCCCCCTTTGGGACAGGTGTACCCTATCTGTTGCCAGCAGGCCTTGAGTCATGTAAACATACCCATGATCAAAAAAACCCAAAATTCTGCTTGTGACACCAGAGCCACGTATTGGTCTGCTGGCTCTGCCTGTTTCTTCTCTCATCCTTCTCTGCAACTGGAAGGATAGGTAATTAAATTAGGTAATTAAATAAGCATGTATAGTGGAGCCCTATCATTGGGAAACTGGATTTTAATTGAGTCCAGGCTGTCATGCTCCAAATGGTCCTACTGTGCCAGGAGCAAACCAGATGTACTGCCTGTATAGCAGATCTGATGCTGTCTGCCACAAAACTGATAGGTTTGGGGTTTGTTTTTGCCTGTGGAAGGGAAAAAGGAGTCATGAGTAGCCTCATTTAATGTGGCAATAGTCCAGCTTCAAGCTGGACCTTCGAAGGTCGTTCCAAGCACCGTTTCCAAGCATCTAATTCTGTGGAGCTGGGTTTTTTTGAAGGTCCCTCATCAGGGAGAGAGATGGTAATCAGAAGGGAAGAGGGACTGGCCCACTCTCTGCTGTATGGTTGAGGGAAAAAGTTATATATTTGTTTCCACAATGTGTCTTATAACTGGGCACTTGTGAGGTTTTCCTTTGCTCACACAGATTCAGACTAAGAGTTCTCCCTCTAGACCACTTACAATATGCCTAAACACACTGCTGTCTTGAAACCACCCCCTTGTACTGCAGCACCTCAGATGTAGCTGCATTAACACAGTGAGGGGCCATAGTTTAAATAATTTCCTTGGATCCTCAGTATCGCTTAGCTTTGTATCCATTTACAAAACTAAACTGTGGTGGCTGTTGCTCTGCTGACATCAGTAGTAAGAGGGATAAGAAGGCTAGCAAGCTTTTCTAGGCTTAGGCATGACATTTAAGTGTTTGTTTTATACTGTCTTTCCAACTGTGCATTTCTGATCCCATAATTACTGTCATTTGCATGTTAACAAACAGTTCACAGGTACCATTTATTAAGCTAGTTTGGCACTCGGTAAAAAAACTTCCTCCCTCAGCTCTTTAACCAGTGGGGAACATGTGTGGGTTTTTTTTTAAGTGGACAATCTGGTAAAACCAATTGTAGCTTTTAGGGTGTGACGTTTCCTCCCATGAATGGCATTAGGTGCATCAATACCCTGAAGGAGGTGACGGAGCACGTGCTGGTACAATGTGCAGATGACAAGGCTGCTGTTCAGGGGGACATGTAAACTGGACTGACCAGGAACCTTCTGAAGTCCAGTAAGAGCAAGTGAAAAGTCCTGCCCAAGTGCAAGACAGATCTGGAAAGGCCCTGGTGGCCCTGGTGTACCACTACTGTATGAAGAACCAACAATACTGGGCCGTATTAAGAGAAGCACATTGCCAAAATTTTTTTATTTTTTGTCTGACTGTGTTTTCATGATTGCATTTTGATATTCCATGAGGGCTGGGCCTGGGAGACTGGACTGGAATGGCAGCTGGAGGCCTGGACTCCACTGTTTCTAGGTAGCCTTCAGCAGCTCCATTAGGACATGTTGGTTTCTATGTCTTACTTAAATGTGGCAGAGTTAAACATCTAAATGCTTTTATGGCAGGTACTGTCTTCACTGTACCTTCCCCTAACGGATTGGCTTTTATCTGACTGTGGGTGCTGAGTTCCAGACTTTCTTTTACTGTGAGGTCTGTAGTGCTTATCACTGAAGTACTTGTCTTGACAGGCTCCTCTGGTGCTCAGAGCAACAAGTGAAATAATTTTCCCCTTATGACATGTCTGGAAACCACTGAGAAAACCTCTTTGTATTTTGCAGCATCTGCTTACATAGATCTTTCAGTTCAGTTTCAGTATGCTGCTTTACTGCCCTGGGTGCAGGTAGGGCACTGGAAAGGTGGAGCTGGGCATGAGCAGCCTACACTGAAAATTGTGTGTGGAGTGTTTAGGTTAAAACTTCTAGTCTGGAGCACAACCTGTCCCTCCCTTGGTCCCATGCTCAGCTGAACAGAGACCTGGTGTTTACTAGCAAACCCTCAATGTGTGTCCTGCAAATATAGTTGCTATATGTTAGTGTTTTTCAGGGTTTTCCTTGTCTTTCTGGGTGACACTTGGGCAAGACGTGCAGTTTTTTGTGGTCTGCAGAATCCTTTATCTCAGCTTATTCTTCCTGTAGAATCATGGTGCACAAGCAGAAAAGTTGCTTTTTTTGTAACGCAAGTCATAGCTGTGGCCTCCTCTCTGTTTGCCTGAAGTTTGTTTGTCGAGCTCTGTACTGTCAGCTGGAGAGTGTCTTTCTGTTACTGCTCACCTGCCATCACTGCCTTCAGAAGTGAGTCTGTTACGCTACTTCTCTTGACATGTCCAGAAGAACAAGCAAAATGTTTTCCTATTTGATAGTAGACTGCTTTGGGTCGTGGTGTTAACCTTTTCATGCCTTGGTGCAAAAGATATGGGGAGAGCAGTAAGTTGAAGCAGGTAACACTGCTTGGGCAGTTACCTAAGGGGGGTTCATTTGTGTAACTACCTAGAAATGAGTGTTAAACCATGACAAACAGGTGTAAAGAAGTTGGTGGAGGGATGGAAACCAGCTCAGTTGTGAAATGCGTTAGCCTAAGCTGCAGTAGCAGCTTTTTTGCCCAGTGTTGTGCTTGATAAAGTTTGCAGAGTTAGGAGTTAAAGGAGTCTTGTTGGTGTTTGGCACCTTGTGGAAATCAACCTGCGTAATGGGGGATCTTAGGCTGAGTTCCTAGACTGTGAACGTGCTGTTCCCTACTGCTTGTGCCTGTCAGCTTTGGTTGCAGGAGTACACAAAAGCCCTGGAGAGTACTAAGGGCTATATAGTAGAATACTGTATTTCATGGAGAATTGATGGCAGTAAATTTAAAATGCCTTCCAGGTTTTCTACTGTGGGTGGAATCAGGATAGAAGTCTCCTCCAATCCTTTCCTTTTCTTACCAGACCTTTTTTTCTCTCTGTTCTCATATGTCAGGACTTGACTCCACATCCTTCTTTCAGATGGAAGTTGTTCTGGTGCTTTTGCAGTATGCTGTGACAGCCAGTGTGCATCCTGGGAATGCTGCAGCACAGCAAAAGGAATGGGGGCAGTTCAGTGACCTCTCTTTGCTCACCTGTGTGAAGGGGAGTGTTATTTCCATTCCAGGCAGGGAAAACAAAATGTCAGAACCATTTGCTGGTTGCTACTTAAAAATATACTTACACCTCTTAGGGATGAGAAGAAGTGCTGAAAAAAATGTGCCATTTTCAAAGCTGTGGGATTGCCACTGTAAGGTCAGTGCAGGGACACTGAAGCAGAGTTGGCTAGGTCAGCAGGTCAGTATGGATGCTCAATATCTTTCTGGGTATCCATCTGGGTACCCACGTTTGTGGGTATACCTTTTCAGGCACACTGTCTCTCCACTCTGCTATAATGTGGCTTCTTCTACCCCTAGTGCCAGCAGAAGGGCAGGGATAAGTGGCAGCTAGGGATGGAGGTGAAGTCTGGAGTGCCCCTTTGCTGACAGCGTGGTTGTCTGTCTGATGAAGGCAGCCACATCACTGTGGCTTAGGGCAGTAATGAAACAGATGAGAAACAGGGACTTAAAGCAAAATGATGAATCCCAAGTTTGATTTATGGTTCCATAGCTCTCTGTATGCATCTGTCAAAGTCTGCATCTTGCTTTTACACCTGGCACAACGTATTTTGAAGGATTCCTAGTTAAGTATTACTAAATGGTGTTAGAGCTGTTGCATGAGCTGAGCAGAAGGAGACTAAACAGCTAGGGAGATAGATGTTGAGGTGAATGCTGCTCTGGTCCTTTGGTAGCTGTGAGGATTGAATGACTGCTGAAAAGAAGATCTGAGTGTTCAGTATGATGGTTCTGTGGTGGTACTAGGGGCTCACCTTGGCTTTTATCACTGCCTGCTTGTGCCCAGGCAGCTGTGGGCCAGCCCTGGCTTTGTCAGTTCTGGTGGTCACTTATCCCAGCAGTGTAACAGCAGGGATAGTCAGTCGTGCTGTGCTGCTTGTTGTGTTGTCCATGGCTGACAGGCTGGGTGGGTGAGGACAGGATCATCCTTCTCCTCCCCCTCCTCAGCAGCAGCACCAAGGCTGGGTTCGCAGGGCCCTGCAGGGAGCTGGAAGCTGGTTCATTGCACAGCAGCTTGCTTTTGGCAGGATTCAGCTTGCTTGCTGAATTAAAGTGGGCAGCATAACTGGCTAAAGATCTGTCTGCTTAGTAATTAGAGTCTCATTTTGTTTGATTTGGGGTTTAGTTGCCGGTAAGGTTAAAAGCTAATTGCGGCCACTGTGGTCTGTTTAGTGCTTCTCTCTCCCCAGCTGCTGCATCTCTGCTCAGCATACCCTTCCACTTCTCAGGAGGGCTGGTATGTGTGCAGGGCTTGGCCCAGACAGCTGTAGCTGTGTTAGTATTGGCTATCTCATCACAGGGGTCACCACCAAAAAATGCAAATTCTCTCTTCACAGACACCCCCCAAACAACTCAGTAGAATGATAAGAATATTCTTATTCATAAAAATACAAACGCAGTGTTTCACCCTCACAAGCAAAACAAAGCTCCAGCTTCTCGTAACATTTCCAGCTGGCTCAAGTGGTGAATATGCTGCTACTATGCTAAATACATCTTTTACTCTGGGCAAAAATAAAGGAGATCTTTGTTCTGGCAGTCACAGAATACACAACTCACCTGTATAAGTTTAACACATCCATTTAAAGCAAGTGTGGTCTGCTCTTTGCAACTAAACCAAAAGCTTTATTACTGTGCTTTCCTAAAAGTTGCCTTTAGCTTTACTTTTCCTTTTTTTTTATGTCTTTCCATTTCTTTAAGTGCTACACCCTTTTCATTGTGAGTGCATTGTCTGTCTACAGAGGCATATAAATAATTTCCTTTATTACTGCAGTTCTGCTTTGAATTCAGTCCCTTGATACAGTGCCTTTATGTGGATTTGGTCAAGTCTTTGCCTTTGATCTGCCTGGGATTATTAATTCTCTGTTATAATTAATGGAGGCTTTCTCTTTCTCCCACAGTCTCTATCAAAAGATCTCAGAGCCTTTTGTAAATGTTAAGCGATTAGTAATGCAGTAGCAGACTGGCGAGTTGTGTGTGGTTTGTCTCTAGAAAAGAGACAGTCTCAGTGTGGCAGCATGTTTTGGGCTGCTTTTGAAAGCTTTCAGTAAGCTTAACAGTTTTGCTTAAAAAATAGCCTGTTTTTGTAAAACTCCTGTTTGGTAAATGTTCCTAGAAGGCTTACAGTTTTGAAGACAACTTTTTGTGAAAAGAGTTTTAGCTGTCAGATGGAAACTCTGTGTGTGTTGGTCCGTGTTAGGCAAACAGGATCATGTTAAGAGGTAGACACTGCAGGGTCTTCACTCACCAGGGACCTGTTGCCTTCTGGTCTGACACTTCCCATGGGAAGTGGGAGCTCCTGAAGATATTTGAAGCTGGCTGCTCCAAATATTTGTCCTGTATCCACATCTCCCCTGAGATGTGAAATGAGGGTCATGTTGCTGGTCTGAAAGGGGTAAGAATGGTCTTGAATATGGACTTTGTATTTGCATGTGATAATCTGAACTATTAGGATATAAGTTGCAGGCAGATGTGTCACTGCCTGAAAAAGTGCAGCTGGCCATGGTTTTGTGTCTGGCAAGAAGAAGGAAACTTGGGAAACAGTAAGACTTTGGGAGCATCCCGTGCAGTTTGAGCTTCGTGAATACTGCATGTTTCCCAGCTGTGTTGTGCCAGCAAAAGAGGATGACAAAGTTCCTTGAAGGAATAATCTCTAAGGGAGCCAAGTGTATCAAAACAGTCTAATAAGCTTCCACAGTTAGGGTTTACTCACAAGGTGAAAGTGCATCATGTAAAAGTTGTGGTCAGGCAACACTGCAGAGCCAGCTCATTGAATGAGAAAGAAAGCACCGTATCCAGAAACCCGATTAGCATCACGACAGCTGCTGCTTTCTGCAGGGTGGGATTCAGCCTTCCAGTCAGAAATAACTGGAGCTAAAATTAAGTAGCGTTTACCATCGGTTTCTGTGGCAGGCAGAGGCTTGCGGTCAATTTTTTAATAATAAGGCAGTACATGGCAAAGACTTAATAGCTGAACTGTGCTGTTGTTGGTCTTTGAAAATTACACTCAAATTACTAAGAGTGAAGGTAGAGAGGATAAAACTGTTGACATCAACTTGCTCTAACAAAAAGGAGAAAGGAGGGACATCTTTTATAGCGTTCCTGTTGACTTTAAAGGCCATTTCCTGACTTTTGAGAAATCCTTGACAGCTCCGGTGGCACTTCCATCCTTCTGCTGCTAATTCCTCCTGTTGTGTGCAGTTTGTGTGTAACCCCATGCATGAGACAGCCTGCCTGGCGTACAGATGTGGTGCTGTATGGCATGTGTGTATGTGATCTGCTCATTCTGTTAATTTGTTTGAAAGGCCAACACAGCTTCCAATGTGACTAAATCATGTTGACTGCTGACACTGCCAGGAGATTGTTAAAACACTGGAGGGCTGCCAGGAACCCTTGCTGATTTCCTGGGGACCGGTAGAAAAAGGACTTTTCATTTATGCATGTAAATTTCTGGTTTAGGGAAAAACTTAAATATTTTGCTGAAAGCCTTGGCCACCTGCCCATTCCTTGTTACATTTGGGTTTTACTGGTGCTGGCTGATAGGGTACTGAAGCGGTTTGGAGGGCTGGTGGTGTCTGTTAATTGGGGATCTGGTCAGAGAGATCTCCAGCCAGAAGGGAGGGAGGTCTATATACATCTGGGGGAAATCATAGCTAATTCTGCCAGGGCATCATCTTTCTGTGCCTGTAGTTACACCTGACTTGTCCTGTGCACATTCACAGCTCAGTTGCTTAGATCATTAGCAAGTTTTACTGTGACCTTTTAGTAGAGTCTGTGTTGTGGGTGAAGGTGGGGACAAAGTCTTGTCATGGGCAGGAGAGCATTCCCTGGATGCTGGGGCTTCTCATTTCGGTTCTGCTGGCATTCTGAGGGAGACCCCTGCCCTTACATTGTGTAGTGTGGCATGGCATGCCAGCAGAAGCAAACCAACCAACCCAGGCTAACAGATGCAGGAAAGGTTCTGCTGAGGACCAGCCTGGACTAAATGATGCTACTTCAGCCTGTACTTCAATTTCCTACTCATTTCTTTTTTCCCATGCTGCAGGTTTCCTCTGACCAATCTATGAAATGGAATGATTGGACTTTAGAGAAAGATGTTTGACACCAGTCTCAGGGAGCAAAGAGCTATGCCAACATAACAGGGGAAGGTGCTCCATGTGGGGAAGGGAAGGGGAAAAGCAAGGGCCCTTTGAATGGGCAGGTGGAGTAGAAGCAAGGAGCAGTAATACCTCGTGTCACATTGAATGGGCAGGTGGAGTAGAAGCAAGAAGCAGTAATACCTCGTGTAATACCTGGTGTGACTATAACCTGTTGTGCAAGCACAGCTCTGCTCTGCCAGTGAAATGTCCTCTTGCATGGATGGCACTGGTACAAACCTCACAGCAAAGCCACTTTAGCCAACACAAAGTTGAGGAGGTTGGCATGTGCCAGTTGATTCATATCCATAATTTTTTACAGTACCTTTGGCTTTGTGAAAGCATGGACTGAAAGCCAACTGTTGTAAAGTTGCATTAAAATACCTGTCAGGTTCTTCTCAGAAATGTACCTGTTGCTCCACCCTGACTATTATTTTAACTGTCTCCGCTTTGTGGGTTCTCTGGGTTTTTTCCATCATTGTGGCTCAGTTTCCTTTTCCTGCTTCTGTTTCTTTGCTCAGCAGTGATAAGTGAATACTGAGGGCAATGAGCAGAGAAAAAGTCCTCAGTTTTTTCAGATACAGTGTGAAAGAGTTCTAGAGTGCTGCAGGTATGGCAGATACCCTGTCAAATTATTGTTCCCGAGTGCAATTGCTTCTCCGCGTGCCGGATGTTGCTCTGTGAATCTGTGTGTTCCCTGGACAAGCTGTCCCTGTGGGAAACCAACCAGAGGGTGGAGGTGACTTTCTCAGGAAGCTCCTTGCAGAGAAAACACTGTCTTTGAGGTGCCTGCTCACAGGCAGTCAGCAGCAGGCCAGAGCAGGCACTTGGTTTTCCGCAGAGGCAGCAAGGATAAGGAGATATTCCTTGCTGGGAGTCCATGGCCGAATGCTGTGTCCTCTCTCCAGGCCCCCCCAGTCCCCAGCAGCTGGGAGCCTATCTTAGTGCCTCCTCCTGTGTCACCATGCCCGAATTAGCACAGGTTTGGCAGTCTGAGGTGCCATCCCTTACGCAGTTGCTGCTGCTCCGTCAGGTTTCAGACAGCCCATGCGCTGGGGCCGTGCCCTGTTTGTGCGGCTGGGGCTGGGATGGCTGGACTGCTGTGCAAGAGGCGCAAAAAAGGAGGTAGGAAGCGTCACCTTTGTAGCAGGAATCTCTTGATAAGCTCTCTGCCTAGGAGCTGGTGTACAGCTTTGTAGGCAGGGCTGGCCCTGGGCAGCAAGCAGGCTGTGGGAGGCTTTCTGCTGACAGAGCCGTGCTTTGCCAGCAGTGGTGAGAGAGGATGTTTTGGTCCAGTGGGATCTGACCCGGCCAAACTGGATCCGAAGGCAAGTATGAGGGTTCTGTGTGCTTCTTCATGTCCTGAGGGATGGGGACTTAATACACAAGTCTGCTTAACGAATCAAGAATTTCTTGAATAGCATCTTTATTCAGGAGGTTGAACCCCAGCCTGCAGCCTGTATTCTGTTTGCAGCTGAGAACGCTGTGCCCATTGCAGAAGGTGCACAGCGCAGAGAGCAGGCCATGCTCACTGCTGGCAGCCCCCTTTCCCTTAGGAACATAGAGTTCATAAACCATCAGGTCTCAAAATATGAGACTGGTGTTTGTTCCTTGCAGAACTTAAGAACAAAATTTCATAGTTTTGTTAGTGATGTTCAGTATCATGCTGTGAACCAGAATTACATAACCTCTTGGGACTATAATGAAGAAATGTGGTAACTTGTTTCAAGCACCTATTTCAATTATCCCTGAGAGGAGGAGTGGGGATTGCAGTCTATTCTTCTTCACTGTCCTCCTCTGTGCCACTAGGATCTGTGTGTTTTCTACCAAGCAGATGAAAAGCAAGTCCTGTTGCAGGATTTTAGAACCTGTTCAGACTGCATGCAAGTGCATCAAGCCACATTAACCTGTGGTTTGATTTCCATGGGGAAAAGGGGAATAATGCTGTTCTTGAAGGAAGAGCTATCTGTAATACTATGACTATTAGTTAACTATTCCTCCTTTTCTTTTCTGAGAAAAGTTTGTTTAGCAGACCTTATTTATTTGGAAATCCTTGCTTTTCCCTGAAGAGAGTATGGAACTTGGACCCTTTTCAAAGGAGACTGCAATACCACAAATGCTGCCACAAATTGTTTTAGCCCATGCTTACACAGAACTGTCACTGTAAAGATGGGGCTATTATGGTGTCTTCTATTTCCCATGTATCTATTCCAATATCTTGGCTTATAATGAAGTTATCTGAGTTTAGGGGGAGATGTGCCTTGCAGAGTATAAAAGGGTTACTGCATTGCTAGTGCTTTACTTACTGTCAAACTCTGTTAAGATACTAAAGAACTATTCAGTACTTGTCCTCAAGTTTAGTTCCTCTCATGTGGCAGGATGTGGGAAAGTATTTTAATATTCATTTTATTTATGAATGGTACTTACTGACTTTCCCAAATTAGAGTTGTAAGTTTAAGGCAAGAGCTTGAAGTAAAAAAATTCAGATTTGTGTTCACCAGATTATGGTACATGTGGTTTTATCCAGTGGCAATGCTGAAATTAAATCCATTTTCATCTTTATTTGGTAGGTCTTTCTGGGATTCTCTGAGGCTTAATAAAGCCAGTAGCAAGTTGCAGTTCCTGTTGTTCTGCAGCTGGAAAAAGTGGTGGTGAGTGGTGGTCATGCTATCAGAAAAGGATTTATTTTTACAGTTTGATCTTTGCTCTAGATCTGGGCCATCCTGCAGACAAAGCTCGCACCCCTTCCTTCTGGAGAAACAAGCACTCTGAGGTTGTTCTTGCCATGGAATTGTGTTTCTTGCAAAATGTTTCTAGCCAGTTGTGTGGTAGCTCTGTTTAATAGGAAGCTATAAAAGGATGTTGCTTTGATTTTATTTTCCACTGTGGCTGCGGTTCTTATAGCCATAAACTGTGGTCCTGTTTTGAAATGGATCTACCAGATGGTTTCTCTTACTATGAATACCCTCTCCAACCCCTATATATCCACCAACTTTGTATTTCTCTCCAACCCCTATATATCCACCAACTCTCAATTATACTCTTTCTGTTTTTTCCCTCTATTCAGTGAGTGACCTCCAAGAAGAAGGTAAAAATGCCATCAATGCACCAATGAACCCAAGCACTGTGGACATCCATCCAGAAGATACACTCTTAGGTACTAAGTTTTCATGCTACAGACCTTGATGAAGCGATTATTAATGAAGGTGACCACTCTGGCCCCCATATGCATAGCTCTACCTTTGGCTCAGTTGAAACTGAGAGAATTGTGCATGAGAATTGAAAACTGTTGCATGTTAATTGTAGACTAAAAATTAGAAGGGCTAAAATGAAATTCAAAGATCAGTGCCAGCTATGTGGATACACTTAAGCTAAGTAGTCTATGGGTGTCCATCCCCATCCCTCCTCTCTGAGTCCCTACAAGAGCCAACAACATCATTTAATAGCAAAAAAAGTATATAAAACTTGTTGGAATAAAACACTTTTGTCTTTCCTGGCCATATGTCTCTTTATCTACAGAATTAGCTGAAGCAAGCTGTCATCCAGACAAATAATAAACCAGTAAATTTAAACCAGAAAAGTGTTAGTCATTTAGATTTTCTGACTAGAAGAGTAGTAGGAAATGCAAAGTGCTTTTCTTCTGAGACGTGGGCAGTGTGTTGATTGCTCTGTGTATATGTGTGGATCAGGAGTGTCTCCAGTGATTTGTTCTGGATACCACTGAAGCTGTGTATGACTTTAGAAGATGCAGGACCACTCCTGAAGGCCTGTCACGCAAAGATGTGATCACCAGTGAACGTTAACCAAAGTTCTGTGGTGAATCCTGTACCATTGCGGTCAAATCTTGTTAAGGGTTTCAGTTAGCAGTATTTTGGGGGTGTGGTGGGTGTCACTTCCTCATGGTAGACTGCCTGACTCATCCTAGGCAGTGATGAGGAAGTAAATGAGCAAGGAGGGGGGAAAAAGCAGCAAAATATTTCATGTGCTTTTGTAGCTTTGTGGAAAATTTTCAAGCATGCTCACATAGCAAGGTCTTGGTTTTTTAAAAAAGATTAGGGGCCCTGGAAAATACAGAACCCAAATGTCTGGGTAAAGTCTAAGATAACCAGTTAGATGTTATAGTCAGTCTTGTGTCTAGGATGTGCAAGTGTTGTGTTTCCCATCTGACAGCAGTGAAGCACTGCAACAGGAGGTCACTGTAAGCTGATCATTTTCAGGTTTAAAGGGTTCCACTGCAGTGTGGCAATGGCCTGATGGATGGTGACACCAAACCCCCTCTTTTGTTGTCATGGTAGAAGGAATTTAGAAATCAGTACAAAAATAGGATGTCATATGACCTGTCTAGACTCAGTTAAAGAGAAATACGTGGGGTTCATAACTAATTATTTTAGCTGAAGTGATGTGGGTCTCCCCACATAGCTGACCCACTGCCACCCATCCTTGTGTTCCTCTTGTTTGTAGCCAGGGTTTGTTCTCCACTGAAAGGAACAGATCTAACTTAGACCACAGCGACCATTTGGCTACTCAAGGAACTAAAATGAAAGTTTCAAGTTCTGCCACTTGAAAGGAAGTATCAGAATTTAAAATATGAGACCTGCTCCAGCTGCTTCCTAAATACTGGGGTCCATATCTATGAGAGCATATAAACATGCACATGATGCACATGTCCATGTGTGCTGTTGTGACGATAATTCTGCCAAAGGTTGTTTGATTGTGAGCCTTACTGAGCTCAAGTTGATTTTACTACCAACACTTCTGTATCAAATCATACCTTCTAAAAGTTACTCTTTATATTCATGCCTCTTACAGTTGTCCTTCTGGCCATTAGGGAGCACTTCTCACATATCTTCATCTCATCAGCAGATGAAATAGAAATCTTTACACCTGTGAAATCTATTTTATGTTCCTCCCCCATGCACAATTCAACTGATACAAAGTGGGGTAATTTTAATTCTCAGACTAACCAAAGATTAAGGAATTCCTGCACTCAGGACCTCATATGTGACCAAGTTTCAGTGAATCAGAGAGGGGAGGCACGAGCTCTCAGCCCAAGTCACAGCAATTACATGGAGTGTAGTGCCATAAACTCGCTATACTCTTCCAGATGGTGTAATTTGGGACAAGTGTTTCAAATAGAAGATAAATACAAATTGAGGAGGAGAAGAGTAGTTGACTGCACATTTTTGTGTGTTGATACTAACATGCCTCGCATGAGGGCTGTGTTCTTCCTGAAGCATTCTGCATACAGCAGGGTCTGAGCTGGGGAAGATCAGTGGGCACAATCTTATTTTAGGGAAGTTATCTTTGTTATCTTTAAAACTGCCTGACACTTTGGTCATCAGACATTGTCTTGCTAAGACAATGACTAGGCACTGTCATTTCTTGATCAGCTGACAGGCCCCTACATGATTAGGAATGGTTGCAGTATTTCAGCAGTGTACATTTCTCACTAAGGTTTCCCATTTTACTTGGACAGAGGAGAATGAGGAACGCACTATGATTGATCCTAACTCGAAAGAAGATGCCAAGTTCAAAGAACTGATCAAGGTAGGAAATCAATATTTTGTCCTCCTTCAGATCTTTAACTAGTGAGCTGGAGTCATTTACAAGCTGATTACCAAGAACACAGTTCAGGAATAGCAACTCATTACTGAAGGTATCTGTGAAAACTGAGATGAAGGTCATCAATAAGGTAAGGCTTAAAGCAACAGTGGGAGAGACAAGAGAAGGCTGAATGTCAGAGTGCTCATGGTATTTATGGAGTAAAGCTCCATTGTCCATTTATATCCTTGTGATTATCACAGTGAGGCTCAGTGCTTGGCTTGAATCTATCTGCAGTTACTGCAAATAAACATAGGTTCCTTCTGTTTATGAAAGAAGGGCAGGAGCTTTGGAAAGCATTAGGGAGATTTCAGGAGAAGAAGGAGTAGGACTGAAATGAGCAGGGGCATGTTAGGGGACAATGAGGAGACCTCTGGTGTTATTAAAAAGTTGGAACTGAGATTCTTCTTGCCCTGTATTCTTGCCCTCAGTTTACCTCTGTGCTGGTGCAGAGGCCACATTGTTCTGCATCTGTATTGTCACCAGAGACACCTGCCCGAGGTGTTAGTAAGGGTGTTCCCAGATGTGCTTCCTGCCTCAGCAGTGCTCATAGTTCCTGCCTGGTGTGACTGAGGTCTTGATCTTGAGAGGACTAACGTTTCAGAGACCCTTTTCTATGCAGTAAGTTGTTGAGGTGAACATAGTGGATGTTTGAGCAGGAAGAGAAGGGACAGGAGTTCTGAACAACTGTGTTATCTTTCAAAAAAGCATTTGTGCTCGTGTTAAGCTTTCCACTGCACTTTATTATTTTAAACTATTATAGAATTACTTTTGTGAGAAACAACAATGCAGCTATATCTGGGTGGGTCTGAATATTTTGGATAATGTATGCTGTGTCCAGATACGGGTTTGAGCTGGGACATATTCCCCTCTGGAAACCTTGTGCACCCTGGCTGCACATAGATGCTTCACAGAATGCCTCAGCAAACTGCTCATCTGGTGCATCTTTAAAACAAGCCCAGTGATCTGTTATTGTCACTGCAAGGACATGTTTAGGATCACAAAACCACATCAAAGTGTGCTCAAATTTGTTCGTTATTCTAATCTGCCTGGACTACACTGTGGTTTTAAATTAAGTGAATTTACACATTCTTTCTTCATTTGTACCTAAATCCATTAATTCTCTTAAAAGGTGCAGTGGTTTTACATCACTCTTTCAAAATGTACTGTGGTTTCTTTGCTAGTGCAGCAGCTATATTATCATGAATAATTCAGCTGAGCAAGAGTCGTGGCAATTAAGGAACGAGATGCACTCTGTGATGCAGGAGATTTGATATATTGCTTTTAAATTGGGAATTTTTCTGGTGAATCTTCCCTGGGTGTCATAGGCCAGTGAGGTTATATTTTCCAGGTTAAAAACCTGAAAACCTTCAGGAGGATTGAAAATCAGGGCTATAGCAGTACTGAAGAACATCTGATGCTTTCAGTGTGTTGCAGAATCAGTCTCAGGGTCACTAGGCCAGTTTGCACTTGTACAAAGAGAGAGACAATATATTACCAATGGAACTGGATCACTTGGTGCAGGGAGCAGCATGGAACTGAAGTTTTTTTCCTTGGGATCATCCTCAAAGGGGAGATGTGTCCTGTAGAGTGCCTACTTGACAATTATGTAATTTAGGTAGTTGCTAATAATTTGCATACCTCTCAGCAGTTAGAGATTTTAAAGATTCAGATATGTTGGTGTGAATCTGTAATGCAGGGAGAGGTTTGAATCATGTTAGCAAAACATATTTTATGCTATAGAGTTTGGATAATGCAAAAAAATGGACCATTTATTCCTTGTTGTCTATTCTTCAGTGGTTAATGGCATTTTCCAAGAGCCCCGATGCTGGATGGGAATTAGCTGTGCTAAGTGCTATAGAGAAGCAGCCAGCAGAAAAGACTGCCTGCCCCACAGAGCTTGAAAGGAAAGATCTCCACAGACTAGCAAGGAATGAGAACTTGAATAGATGGAGGTTTTTATAGTTCAAAGTGGTTCTCTCTCTCTTTTCCCCACAGAGAGGAATGTGTCAAGAGCAGCAACAGAGCCTCATGCCCTTTGAAATTTGGCAGTATGACTTAGTTTCATTGGTGCCAGCCCAAATCTCTTTCAACACTAGAGTTAGACATGCCAATGGTTTGCCATCATTGATTCTGAGTGTTTCTGTTCTGTCAGTCACATGCAGTTGGGTAACTGGATCTCAGTGCAAAGAGGCAGCAGAGATATCTGTTGCTGACACTGCTTTTATATCTCTTTGTCTCCACAAAATGTTGTTTTAATTTCTGCTAGCCTCATGCCATAGGAATTATATGCATTGTGGATTGGGCGTTTGGAAGTGATTTTCACAGAGCCTTTGTAACTCTAGAGAGACAGATTGTATAGCATTGTGGTAACATGGAGAGACCAATAGAAGAAAAACACAACAAAATGCCTAATTCCTCACTCATATTAAAGCAAATATACAGTGAGTCCCGTTGTTGAAGGCTGCTTAGTTGAGGATGTGAGGACTGCTTTCAGCCCTCTTGCACATCTGAAAAACATTATGCCTGAAATTATGCCTGAAAGTGTTGTTTGTTATCATCATGGACAGTATTCTAAAAATAGGCAGGCACAATTTGTCAATATGAAGTATTCAACTAAGTTCTCTCTGTATCCAGCAGCCTTTTTTCCCTCACTTCATTTGCTCTTTGGTACATGGCTGAAC
>NW_008660955.1:1939-5488 GCF_000695815.1 Acanthisitta chloris | reverse complement strand
GCTTTGCGGTGTTGGGTGCGGAGCCGCTGGTGGCGATGGTGCCGAGTCTGTCCACGTGTCTGTGGCGCCTGGGCCTGTGTGTCCTCCCGTACCTGTGCTTTGTGCCCCTCGTGGTGCTCTTCTTCAGATCGGGGAGGTGGGTCAGGGCTGGTTTGCTGCTCCTCTTCAGGGTACCACTATTGAACATGATAATATCGATTGCAGTGAGTGTCGTTTGGTTCGTGCACTCGGTGTGGCTCTATTGCTCTCACCTCTGGGAATTAATTAATAATCATACCCAGTCCCTGGGGACAACAACGGGGGATGATTTTCCCCAGCTTCTCGCCTCCTTTTCCTCCTTCAGACTTGATCCAGCATCTCCTGAGAATTCCAAGTTCCCTCTGGATGTCAAGGAAAGTGTGTTATTGGTGCTGTGGCTGCTGTGTTTGCTCAGTGTGATTCACACCATGGTTAGAGTTATAAAAGAGTTTTTCAGGAAACTCATTCAGAGATTTGCCCCGAGGGCACATAACCATGGGTGGCACGGGGTGTGGGAGGATATGGGCCGCTATTTGGAAACCTTCTCTCCTCCAATGGATTGGGACTTCACCCCTGAACAGCTACAGGAGCCTGACAGATTGGTGGAATATCTGGAAAGAAAATGCTGTGACATTTCCAGGGCAGCACGAAGTAGTGCAGTGTGCTGGGCCCTGGCTACTGTTTACCGGACACTGCTGAATGCCACGCAGCACCTTCAGGGGGGAGAGCAGGGAAGCCAAGAAACAGGCACTGCACTGACTCCAGCTGCAGCCCAGTCGGAGGAACAGCCTGTCTCCGAACCGGAGGAACAACCTGTCTCCGAACCGGAGGAACAACCTGACTCTGAACCGGAGGAACAACCTGAGCCAGCAGCAGTTGCTCCTAGACAGGAGAAGAAACCCAAGAGGACGGTCATTCGCCTAGTGAGGACTGATGCATTGTTTTGGTCAGATCAGGAGGACAATAGCGGAACAGAGATAATCTCACAGTTCGTGACCCCGCACAAGGCGCGGGAGCTGAGAACAATTTTCGGTCGCCAGGAGGGCGAGCACATTCTGACCTGGCTGCTCCGGTGCTGGGATTGCTGTGCCCACGGGACGAAGTTAGTGGGTTGTGAAGCCAGGAAGCTGGGATCCCTGTCCCGGGATGCGAGCATTGACGAGCGGATTGGGAAAAGGCATGGAATCCTCAGCCTCTGGAAGCGGCTCCTGTGGAGTGTGAGGGAAGCGTATCCTGTAGAGGAGGATCTACCAGTGTTCCAAGGCAAGTGGCACACCTTGGGGGAAGGTGTCCAGTACCTGAGAGAATTAGCTGTGCTGGAGATACTCTATTGGGATTCAGACAGTGGGCAGTCCCCTATAGATCCAGATGAAGTGCGGTGTACAAGACTCATGTGGTGGAAGTTTCGACGCAATACGATACTGATAAATGCCAGACCGTTGGAAGCGATGCCATGGAGAACAGAACTAAAGGTGGAAGATTTGGTTCTCCAACTCTGGTATGATGAAAAAAATGCCTCTTTCCCCACATGCCTCCATGGCTTGCTTGCGGGAAACCTGTCCAGTGACTCCAGTGTTGATCCCTGCACAATATGCCATGATGAGCTAACCAGAAACTTGTGTGAACTAGAATGTGGGCATCAGTTTCACCGGGAATGCATCAAAACATGGCTAGAGAAGCATTCCAGTACCTGCCCCATGTGCCGCGTCCCTACTGTCTTACCTGAAGAATTCCCTGAGCTTCCTGCGTAGAACAATTTGAACAGTTGCAAAGCTGGAGCTCGGAGGAAATAGGTGTTTTAGAAGAGCTCCTGAAGAAAAGTGTTGAAGAGGCTGAGGTCTCAAAAGAATGAACTGGATTGGTTTCATCACGACTCGGAAATACAAGTGAAAAAAATAACAGGAAGAAAAAAAAGAAAAAGCACCAAAGAACACGTAAGATAAAAAGCATATGGATTCCAGTGAGAGATATTTGGAGACTGTTGATGACAAGTAAAAGCAGTATAATGTGTATTTCAATACATATCTCGAGACCAGAAATAAATTTGTTAATGAGAAAATAAAATTGGAGGAGCTTATAAAAAAGAATCAAGATAACTCCCAGGAGAGTGTGAAAAGAGCTCTTAAAGATATTAGTACTCCAAAACTGGAAGGAAACTGAAGTCTGGAAGTTCAACGGCACCATTGCCAAAGCAGAAGTAAATCCCAAGATGCTAAAGCCACTGAGGAGCAGCTCAGCTTCAGCAGCACCTTTGCTGACATCACAGGTTGATTCCTGGGAAATACTTATTTTAACTGGAAAGAAACAACTGGGAAAAATAGAGGCTGAGGATGAAGAAAAAACTCATCTGCTGAAAAGTGATGCACAGGACTTACTCAGTGAAATGGGAACTGTGGATCTTCCATCTCCTCCCAGCACCCTAACAATACCAGCCAGACCTCCCGTCAGCAATTGTTGTCACATACTCCTCTGCACCTGCACATCCCAATTCCTGTATTTTCAAGTTCCGAAGGTCAAGTCCCAGCACATCCTTCTCTTCATACATAGAGTGGAGTTAAGCCAGCACATGCCAGTTCTGAGCCTTGTTCTGCATGTAGTGGAGCTGTGGAAACACATTCCAAACCTCCAGAAGGATCACATTTCAATGAACTCTCACCATCTCACGCGTCAGGGATTTCTGGAAGTAATGCCCAGCGTGTCCAGGCAAACCAGAACCACTAAGATGGCTCAGCTTTGCAGCCGAGGCCTTCTTGGACTTCCAAACAAAAAGTTTTCAAAACCATTGGAAAAGATCAGTTCGGACTTGACTGACTTCATAAGAGATGTGACAGCCACTGACTAAGGGAATGGTTCCAATGTTTGTGTATATATAGATGTAGCTGGGAAATGTAGGATCTGGGCATGACATAGTATAGAATAAGTGGTGGATAATGTCCTGGCCAGGACAGGGTTCATTTTTGTAGCAGCTAGGCAGGGCATAGCCAGGATCCTGGGGTTATTTGGTTTTTGGATACTGGGGGGGTGAAGAGGGGTGGGTTTTCCTGGTGGTGTGTGGTTGGGTAGGGAGGAGAGGGTGGGTGGGATGGAGGGGGTGGGTTTTCTTGGTGGTGTGGGGTATGTGTTTGAGTAGCACCAGGTTCCACATGGTGAACAATCATGTGTGAGTTGTTCACCTGTCTTGTACACTCTGTAATTAGTATTGTTGTTATTACTCTTCATTTCCTTACTCCATTGCTGTTTCTAGTAAATTGTTCTTATCTCAAGCCATGACTCCAGTTTTTGTGCCTCCAGTCCTCCTCTCCATCACTCCAGTGAATCGGGGGTAAGTGAGCGAGTGGTGCATGGTCTGGGGTGTTTCAGTGGGAGCACTGAATTGGAGAATACCATTCCTAAACCTTGACAGACATGTAGAAAGGTATGTGAGTGAGTGATTGTGCTGGTTTGAAAGCAAACCAGTGAGAGACTCCAAGTCAGAAATACAATTTAATAGAAAAATAAAAATGCAACGGTACAAATAGTAACCACTGGCAG
>NW_008660955.1:0-1872 GCF_000695815.1 Acanthisitta chloris | reverse complement strand
GGTGGCTGCAGTCCTCCTGGAGTGATGGGTCTGTTTGAAGGTCCTGGAGATCTGGTCTTCACCTGAAGGTCCAGTGGTAGCTCTTGTCCTCTGGGAATCCAGTAGGTAAGGGCCTCCTGTGCTGGTCCAAACCCCATATTATATCCCTCTGGGAATGCTTGGCTCCCCCTCCCTTGGGGTGAAGCATCTCACAATGGGAAGATGTAATTCTATTGGTCATGCCTGGGTCCCTGACAACCCATTAAACAGAGACAGCCCCCGAGGGAGCCATCAGGGATGTGTGGGAGATAACAATCACTGCCCCACCTGCTTTAACAGCTTGTGGAGACAATAATACATACCATTGGTTACACCCTACGTTGTAACCTAGGACATCATCTAGGACATCATCATTAAGCTATTTATAGTGCCGAACAAGTCCTTCTCTTTATAAATTAATTTAAAAGTATGTCAGGTGAGTACCAGAGACACCATGCAGGTCTAGGTCGCAGATTTCCAGCATCCACAGCAGCCTGTGCCTATCCTAAGTCCTGGCAACCTTCTCTGGGGGTGCTCTGGGCGGAACTGCAGGTGTTGCTGCCTGGTGTTCATTGCTGGCTTACAGCAGCATTTGCAGCAGGGGAGCCCACTCCACTTTTTGGATCTGAGGTTCCTGAAAGCCCTTCAGACTGGAATCAAGACAGTTTTGTGTCAGGAACAGCTTTAATGGTCAGACTCCTTCATGTCTCTTCCTACATGGTAGCTGAGTCTATGAAATGTGTGTGCTTTAATTTTATACTTCATGAAAAACATATGCCAGGATGTCCTTTAAGAGTGTTCCCTAGCTAGGCCTGGCCTCTCTCTCAGAATTGAATGCTTTCTCGAGCAGCTTCAGATGCTCCTCTAGTTTTTCCAGGTATTTCAGAAGTTTCTTCTTCTCATCAGTGTCTGCTCTGTGCCATGGTATTCACAGAATCATTCAGGCTGGAAAAAGATCATGGAGTCCAATGTTCAGGTGCCACTGTTCATCCAAACTTGAAAATGAGATCTTCTAATTCTCAAATAAACTCGTTGATGCTTGGAGTGACTTGGGAATAGCTGATCTGCTTCCATGAGTGTTCCTCACCTCGCTCAGGTATGAGCCAACCTTTATGGATGCTCTGTAGGGGCACAGGGAGTCCTGTGTTTTGGGCTGTGACTCCAGGAGTGATTCTGTGACCTTCTGTGTAACATGTCACCCAAACTGTGCCCCGTGACTTAGAGAGGGAGCAGAGGACTGCCAAGATGTGGTGGCGTAACCCAAGGTGTAGTGGTTTAACCCAAGGTGTAGTGGTTTAACCCCAGCCAGCAGCCAAAAAAACACACACACACATTCCCTCCTCTGGATCGACCTCTTCCTGCTTATATACTGGGCATGTCGTGCCATGGTGTGGAATATCACTTTGGCTGGTTCAAGTCATCTGTCCCAGCTATGCTCCCTCCCAGTTTCCCGTGTAAGTTCTCACTGGCAGAGCATAAAATGCAAGAAAGAAAAATGTCCTTTATTTAGGATAAACACGACTTAGCAGAAACCGAAACATCAGTGTCCTATCAACAGTGTTTGTGAATCCAAACACTGCACTAGCGACTGAGAAAATTAACTCCATCCTGGCTGAAACCAGCACACAAGGGGACCAGAGCACCTCAGTTTTGGGGAAATTGGATCTTACTGATCCAGTGCACTATCAGTATCTGAAGGGAGGTGTGGGAGGATGGAGCCAGGCTCTGGTCCTCGTATGAGACGCGATGGGAAGAAACTGGACACAGGA
This sequence comes from Acanthisitta chloris, assembly GCF_000695815.1. NCBI lineage: Eukaryota > Metazoa > Chordata > Aves > Passeriformes > Acanthisittidae > Acanthisitta > Acanthisitta chloris. The sequence continues at coordinate 85 of NW_008660955.1, read as the reverse complement.
AATTCCACCTGAATACAAGGTGCAGTATTACATATATACAACAATAGATACACAACCGAGCAGTGACAGTGAACAATTGCCCGGA
>NW_008660954.1:127358-149094 GCF_000695815.1 Acanthisitta chloris | reverse complement strand
ATCATAATATTATATTTATAACAAATTAATAATAATTTTATGAAACAGTTATATAGAAATAACAGTTCTGTTGTGGGGGGATATGTATGCCAATTTGTAGAGAAAATGTACATATATATGGATATGTAAATATACACAAATTAATTTCAAGCCATAAATTTCAGCTAATATTAAGGTAAAGGATTCATTACAGTTATGTTCTTTAGTGTTTGATCAACAGCTCAAGCACACAACAAATCATGATGTTACATATTCTTCTCTGTTTCTGACTTTAGCCTCCCAGAGAACTGAGATAATATTTTTTTGCTTGCCGTTACTGTCTCAATGCATGAGCCACTTGAAAGGGTTCAGTTCATATTAGGCTCAAAACTTGTATCATGAGACCTCCTACTCATAGATGATATCTAATTTGTCACGGGCATGTATTGTTCCTGTGTATCTACAAATGGATGCATGCTCTTTTCTGTGGCACTGAGCAGCTATTGGAGTAAATTAGCAGTTCGATATGAAAAAGTAAACTAGCTAATTTGTTGTCACTCATCTACGTTGTTGTCACCTTATTTCCCTGTGTGTTGTTTGGGATTTCTTTCAGACTAATAGTGGATGGAAATATGGTGTTTCACTGGATGAAAATATGAAGACTCACCCATTAATAAGACCTTTCAAAACTTTAGCTGAAAAGGTAATAGAGGAAATTTCAGCTATATTATTTGAAAGTAGATTGATTTGTGTGCTTTTAAAAATCAATTTCAAATATACACTATAAAAGGAAGAGGACAAACTAGAATTCTTGCAGTTAAGAATAGGTACATTTAAATGCTGAAGTGGTTGTTTAGTTAATCTTGCAGTGAATCTTGTATAATTTACTTCCACTAGGCAGTCTTCATAGGCCTGGGCCAATTTGTGTTCAAAAGTATCAGTAGCACAGTTTTTTTGAGGTTTCCATGGATGAGGAATGACTGGCAGCAATCCAGAAAAAGTGTAATTTAACATATCTGAAGGCAATTTTGTCTTCAAGAAAGATGGTAGAAAAATTTAAAGAATACGTAGGAGATGCTTCAGCTGAAAATGCAGAAAAACATTTAAACTATTTTGAATGCATTTTTTATTTGAATTTCTTGACTAGTCACAAATGTCTCCAAGTTGTCAGAACACTGAACTGAATTTGAAATCTGTTAGATATTTTTGCAATGATTCATTAGGAGACACAAATAAGTGAATTACTTTTGTACCTCTTTACCACACTTCTCGTGTTCAGAAAGTGGAGATGACAAAAATAAAGAGGGATTTCAAAGGTTTAATTTCACAATTTTTAAATTGCTTTGGAATCTTTGGGGAGGAGACAAAGCCTTGTTGGTTGAACCATTATTTAAGCAGTTCAAAGGCAATTTTCTGAATTATTTCAGATTAGAACTTTTGAACCTAAAAATCAGGTCTAGCCATAAAAGCTGTCATTTTAAATAACTGACAGAAATATTTTTATTTATGGTACAAACTGAAATGCTCAGATTAGATTGATTTGATTTGATCCTTAATATGGTATACTCAGAATTTTCTTTGCCACAACTTTTCAGAATTTCTCTAACACCTTTACTTATCAAAGGACTGTAGGAATACAGGTTGTTTCCTAATTTTTTATTGATTGCTGTATTTATATGAAGAGGTGTATAGTTCAGTATCTGTGAATGGATATAAATATAGGAAGACTATAAAAAGACCTTGAGTGTTGATATATGCAAATGTACATGTTTAACTGATTTCATAGCATTTGTAGTACCATCAATTTTTTCTTATTTTGTGCTGGAGAAACCAATGAGTAAGTTTCCAGATCCAATCTACATGATTGCTCCAGAGCTCATTGTGGTTAGTTTCTAACAGCTACTAAGAATAAAATAATTTTAAATAATTGTTTTATAAATGTTCTCTCTTGTGTAAAAAGAACTATGTGTGTTCTCATATAATATAAAAATTTTCTTTTGTGGTCTTTGACAATTCATACAGAAAGAATATTTTTACTGAGTTTTTGCTATTTGCAAAATACAGAGAAATTTTGCATTCTTCTCTTCAAAGGAAAAGGAAATTTATCGTTGGCCTGCCAGAGAATCATTGAAAACCATGTTGGCCTTGGGATGGAACCTAGAAAGGACCAAGGAAGGAGGAGAAGCAATAATACATCAACGTGAAAATGAAAAATTCCGCAGCATATCTCAATCCAGTCAGGTGAGGTAGAATTGCTTAAATTTACAAAGGGAAAGACATGTTCCTTAATTTACTAAGAAACTATACACAATTATGTTAATTTTATATTCTTTTATTGAGAAGAAACTTTTAATGCTAAAGTTCTGAGGTTGGAAGTCATGTCACAATCATAAACACTGTGCAGTAATGCTAAAAAGGGGATTGCAAAAAGGCAACAACTTTGAAGACAATCAGAGACCAATAGCTATTCATTTTCTCAGAAGAGCTGAAGAGAGTTTTAATATAATCAGTCAAAGAATATATGGTGGCATATTTAAAGTCTTTTATTTTATAATAAGTAAATCTAGTAATTTTCTTTTTGGGGGGCAAACAGAAGACCCTAAAATAGGCTTTAATTAAGTTTATAATTATAATTTCCAAATAATATTGCCTATTTTAGACTTTTTAAAAAAGATCTACAGGCAAGATTTTCAGGTAATTATGTATCACCTAGTATTTTGATGTTATATAGATAATTTTATTTCATTTCTGAATCTTTTTAATCACATTTTGAGACTGCTGGTCAATATATCTATGTCTTGGAGCAGGGAAAGCTGTTTAAAACTATGATAAGTATTGGGAAATTGTTGTTGTACACCTTGAGGTGAATTAAACACACATTTACACTTAAATATATGAGAGACTGTGCCAAAGCATTTGGCACAGTCCTAGTGCCATAAGTAGTTCTGCTAGTAATGTGCAAAGATATGTCACAAGCTGATTCCTCATTTACACTTGCACCAGCACTGATGCTGTGAGCATCAGTATCTGGCACCTTAACCCTGTGTTGTGTTCATTCCCCAGTATGAGTTTTTGCATACCAAAAGTGATCCCTGAGCACTCTGTTGCAACACATTTCTTATCTCTTCAGCAAAGTTCACTCCCTTACAGGGAATCCTTCTGTCTCTGGCATCTATTCTTCCAGACAGTTGAACTTGTTCTGCAGCTGGACCTTCTGGCCCAAGAAGAGGGGACATAAAAGACACGTTTGAGTAGAGGGTTTCAGCACACGTTAAACTTCAGTACATGTTTCAAATCATTTATTTATATGTAACCATTCACGTTTAACATGTAGCTCATAGGTTTGTTGCACTCGGGCTTTCTCACTTCAAATAGTTAAAGACTGTCCAAACATATCACACTCCTCCTTTTTCTTAGTCCGTAAATTCCTTGAAACTATAGACTATTTTAACTTTTTCTTACACTGTCTTGTCTTTGGTATAGGGTTCATTCAGGCTCTTCTCACATTGTTCTGTCATGTTTTGAAGGCACATCTTGTATGTCTCATGCTTGGTCTCCTCTCTCAGGCTGAAAGCATAGTTCTTAGCAGCTTGCCATCTGTTGTGAATAGAGAGATCTGAGTATCTGCAGCAACCTTCCTACTGCCACATAATCATTCTGTGTGTCTTCAGTACATTGCAAAACAATGAGTGAATGCAGTTTCTACAAGAAAGCTTAAAATTGTGAATTAGTGCAATCAAATCAACAACAGAGATGTTGCAGTTGAATATTTGATTCTTTTACCTGAAATACTTATATCTGAAAGTAATTATTTATTTCTTTTTCCTGCAGGGAAATGGGTATAGCCCGGCACCGCTTGATCTCTCTAATGTGGCACTTTCTAGGGAGCTTCAGGTTTGTATTTGTGTTTTGCATATGTTGTACTGAAAAGAATGAATAGATTTGGTGTTATTACTATTAATGAGTTGGACTTTGCCAGGTTTTAGGAGTGTATTTGTGACTGTGGTTGTGATATGCTGTTGTAGAAAATGTTGTATGCATTCCATACATATTGAAAGACAGAATTTCTACTGTTCATGCCATTGGTGCTTCCAGAGTTCTCAGAAAAAGCTATCACAAAGCTAGGGAAGGGGCTGTCAAGAGCATGTGATATATGTGTCTCTTGTGATTTGTGCTGACTTCAAAGAACAGCTGAAGGTAGAAATGACACTTAAATATAATGTTTCTTTGCCGCAAGGTTTCTGACTTTACTCAAGACTGTAAAATTATGTGGGATTACAGAACTTATGTCACCTACTAATTTTGTGTCTTGTTTTTTCTGGTGGTAATGTAGGGAATGGTTGAGGTAATGGCAGAAAACTATCATAATATATGGGCCAAAAAGAAGAAAATGGAGTTGGAAAGTAAAGGTAAGCCAGAATACAGTGAAACACACACACACACAAAGTAAGACAAGAAAAATGATGGAGAAGAAACAGTCTGAAAGAAGATAGTGTAAGACAATAAAAATTGAATAGTTCCTTTTCTATATGAAACAAAAATCTTACAGTAGAAAAACTTACAGTTCTTTCAACTTACTAAAGGTGGAGGTAGTCATCCTTTATTGGTACCTTATGACACATTGACAGCCAAGGAGAAATCAAGGGACCGTGAAAAGGCACAAGAGCTGTTTAAATTCCTTCAAGTCAATGGTATAATCATATCTCGGTAAGTTGCACATTTTTTTGAGATGCTTGCTTACATTCAGTGCACAAACCAGCATGATGTTCTTATCTCACTGCAGTCTGGTAGTTGCTAACATAATTACCATTTGGCATATCTTCTATAAATCAGAGTCTGTGTTAATATTATGTTCAGAAAGACCCTTCTGAAATAGTATAGACAGGTAACATTTTTAATAAGTATGTGATCATAGTAAATACAAAATGCAACAGTAGTGTAATTAAGCAGATAATTTAAAATGTCTAAATTAGCAGCCAACAGTGTCAGTAAGGATCATGGGAAAGTAAACTTGAGGTCTAATACTGAAACACATCTATGTAAAACTGCTTTTTATTCCAGTTTTTGAAAAAACATATTGGTTTGAATTCTGTGGAGTAGTAGGGCGAAATGATTGTTTTGTGGCCAATTCATCTTCTGCTCAAGCAAAAGCATAAACTTCATTAGTTATACTATAACTTGAATTTCTGTGTCTCAAAATAAGCTGGCCTATGGAGACTTAGTCTCAGTGAAATTCAAATGACTTCTTAAACCATACTTTTTGGCTGTGAATTATTATATTATAACTATCAGCCTTATTGTATGTGTAACACCTGAGTGTATAGGAAACTACAATTTTCCTGGCATTAAGCATTTTTATAAATTAAACTTTATTCAGGAACAAATTTTTCAGTACATTTGTAGAGTCAGATCTTACTTGTTTTAATTTATTTCTGCTTTTCAAGTCTGTGTCTCTATTGAACATAGAAATTTATACAAATTGATTTTTAGGATATGCAAAAGGTAACTTTATTGGCTTCCACAATTTAGTAAAATTTCTTAAGATATGAAAAAACCAGCTCTAAATATACATTATTCCCTCAAAATGTAGGTATGCCTCCAGATATTTTCGTATCCTCCATAATTGCTTTAGAGCCACTGAATAAGAACAGCTGTTTTAGTTCCTGCAAATAAATGGTCTTTTGAAACACCAGTAGAATTGCTCACATTTTGCAACTGCCCCTGTTTGGGTTAGGAAGGTGATGTTTCCAGTGTTTATTCATGGGACAAGTCAAGTTGAAAAAGTGTGTTCAAACTCTTTATTTGTGTGGGCAAAGAGTTTCCAGTAACTGTATAAGGATAAATTAAGATTATCCTCCTCTCAGTGTTTTCCTCAGGTGAATATATGCATATTTTAAGTATATATAAAATCTTTTGAAGTACTCATTGCAATTGTCACATTTCTAGAATGTCATTCTTAAAAACATTGGACTAATCATTAAAACATAGAAATTGTTTATAATTGGAAATGTATAGGCGGAACAACATGTGTACTTTACATATACCATCTGCCTCTGCTGGTTTTTTTGTAGCTTTGTTGTGGGTTTTTTCTCTTCTTTTTTTTGCTGAGAAGAATCTTTTGAAGCACTTTGGGTGTTTCTGGAAAAATTATTTTATACAAATACATCTCTCAGACCTTATTCAAGTACGTGTTAAAAACGACGCTGTGTTTTGTTAAATCTCTACAAGCTTTTTTGATTTTGCATTTGTTAGTTCACACACCTACCAATGTCTTCCAATAGTTAGGAAAGTACACATAATGTCTTAGGAACCATAACTTCTTATAAATGCAAAAAGAGAATATTTACAGTTATCTTACTGAAAATGCAGATAAATACTTAGTTGCATTATCCTAGCATGTCATAAAAGTATATAAACTAGAACTCTTCAAATAGATTTTTTTTTTTCCAAATTAAACTATAAAATGGGTGGTTAGAGTCCTTCTAAGTGTGAAATGAGATTTGAATGTACTCCTTGGTTTCGTTCTCCCAGACTATCAATGTTCCTCTCCTCTTAACTGTGTTGTGACATGGTCAAGAACATAAATTTTATTATTAGATTTCTTTGTTGTTAAAATTTCTGCTGCATCAACCTTTTCCTACAGAATTGCTTTTTTTTTTCCTTGGGATTAATCTCATAGCTGTTCTTCAACTGTCAGTCTAATCTTCCATTTATTCACCCTAATTTACTCCTACACCAGTGCTAAGGAATCTCAGTAGAAATGATCATTTTCTTCATATCACAGCAGTGAGCCCATCAACTTCCCCACTTCCATGTTTTTCTTGCTTTTGCCTCAGTGCCACAATCTACCAGTTCCTCACTTCTTTCCTACTTCTGACACACAGCTAAACCCCTCTGTAATTTCTGCATCTCCTTTAGACAGGTAATTTTCTCTAACTGATAAAGCTGAGTGTTCCTATCTGCTAATATTTGGAGAGTCTGTACAGAAACAAATGAAGTAGCCATTATGGGTACCCAGAGTTTTGCCTTAATGTTATTCAGTTACTTCCTCACTTGGCAAGCAGATAGATGTCCCAGGTATAAGACACCATCTATCAACTGAAAAACTCAAGTATAGTTTAGTCCTCAATGTTGGAATAAAGAGACTATGAAGAAGTTGCAGACTAAACAAATCTACAAGAAAATCTGAAGCAAATGAAGGGGAAATAACTAATAATTTGTAACAGCAAGTATATTTGAAAACAAAACAAATATAAAAAAAATCTACTGAGTTATGTGGCTTCAAAAGGAAAAAGAAATGAAATCCCCATTCATGTCCTGGATGCCGAGACAGAATATATTGTTAGCAGTTATCAATGAATTGGAGAGTTTGGCTACCCTTCAGAGAAGCTTTGATGGGCAGGAGAAATGGTCTGACAGAACTCTTGTGAGGTTGAGCAAATGTAAATTCAAAGTCCTATACCTGAGGAATGGGGGAGTTGAGCCTGAGAACATCTGTGCGGAAAAGCTCTTTGAATTCTGCAAGTTGAACATGAATCACGAATGTGTCCTTGTGATGACAAAGGCTGACTGCATACTAGGCTTTATTAGTAAGTGTGGTCTGCAGGTTGCTGGAGGAGATTGAGGTGATTTTTTTTCACCTTCCATTTTATGATCATGAGATGGTATCAGGAGGATGTTGCCCAGTTTTTGGTTTACCAGTGCAAAGTAAGACACTGACAAAAGAGTTGTTCAGCTGGGAGGCCATCAAGATGCTTTGGGGATTTGCATGCATGTCATGTGAGGAGATGTTAGATTTTTTCCACTATTAAACCAGAAGGCTACAATGTCTTCAACTACTTAATACAAGGTTATAGAGACAATGAGGTCAAACACTATCTCCTCAAAAGTAACGAGTTGTTACAAGGAAAATTCCAGTTAAATATATGAAAATATTTCACTATTATTTTTTCACAGTGAGGGTGGCCAAATACTATAGTAGGATCTCCAGAGTCATTAGGAGATCCTTGAAGCTACTCAGTGCATTATTGGACAAGGATCTGAGCTGATCTAATTTGACTTTGCTTTGAGATTGGACAGATGACTTTCAGAGGTTCCTTCCAACCTAAATTTTTCTGTGATCCTAAATAATTTTAAAATTTCAGTCAGGTAGCTTTCATTTGTAGTTAAAATAAATTCTAGTATGTTAAATCTAGGCAAAGACAACCACACATTTTTATTCCTCTTTGATATCCTGCACGTGCCAGTCATGACTTAGGTCATGAATTTATCCTAAAGAATAAATAATATATGCCTGTTGAGAAATGATTGCGTACTGTTGAAATTTTTCAAATACTTTGGTAGTATAGTAGTTTGTTACTTACGTCTAAGCTTTCATTTAAGAGCTGAAGTCATTTTGACTTCAGCCTTTCATAAATTTCAAGGACAAAATGAATTTTAAGACTGAATAATGAAATGAAGGGTAGTACTTAGGCTTGTTTTGTAAATATGCAACTGCTGAATTCCTAAATATTTGGTACTTTATTGTGCCAGCAGTAGAAATTGAGAGACCAGTGCATTGCTTTGTTAGATTCAGATGTACCACAGCTTTCTTTGTACAATAAGATAGCACCCTGAAGTTCTTATCCTAAAATATATACATTTTGAATACTTTAATCATAAGCTATTATGTTCATGTTTCTCTATTTCTTGTTATGTAGTTGATAACTAAGGGTTGCTATGGAATGTAATTTTCTCCTTCTTATGAAAATTTGCCATAAATAAGGCATGGAATGCTTCATGGAACTCTCATAATTTTATATTACTGTCATCATCAATGCTATTTCTCTTAATGCTTTCAAAAACAGGGGGCTGAATGACATGGAGTTGGATGCATCATCCATGGAAAAGAGGTTTGCATTTAAGTTTCTGAAGAAAATTTTAAAATATGTTGATTCTGCTCAAGAGTTTATTGCGCATTTGGGTAAGTTGCAGATTTTCTTTTGAAAATAATTATAATTGTTCTTATTTAAGTAATTGGATTGATATATTTACATTTGTAATGACTATTATTTTTTTTAATTTAAGAAAATTAAATCCTGGCTTTTAATTTGTGGATTAAATTCTTGAACATTTGTAGTTAGCTAAACAGTTTCTGCTTGTTTATTTTTATTTCAGTAAAACTAAGTCAGCAAGGCTATTTGAAAGATATTGTGTTAATTATTAGACAACTTCCTATTCATGTCTGCCTTGATTGTATCCTTGCAGAAGCCATTGTAACCAGTGGAAAAACTGAAAAATCTCCACATGACCAAGAAATAAAATTCTTTGCTAAAGTGAGTGATTATTTCAAATAATGTCCATATACAGTCCATTATACAGAATATGGAAATTTGTCATGTTAGACTGCTTTTCACATAATAGAAATATATCTTTCCCATTTTTTTAGCAACTAATCAATTAAATATTTTTTAAGAAACATTTCAAAAATATTTCAATATATTTGCTGGATTCAAATACTTCAAAATACTTAAATATATGTTTCTATATGAAAAGGAACATAGAAATTAAAAGACCACTTATGTATTACATGAAATTAAATGCTCTCACTGAATAGATAAATAATTTCTGATTTTTTTTTTACAACAATGCATCACGGAAGTGCATATCATTTAAATAGCAGGAAGAAGTATTCCTGTGCAATATTAGATCCAAAATAGAGATCTGTGTGTACCTCTGTCTATTCCTTAAGTAACTTTTAATAAAATTTTAAGTCTTAAGTTTTTAATTTATATGACATTGTGTCTGAAATGAGAAAATACAACTCTTACAGAACTAAAATTCTTTGAATGAACTTTGACCAATCAGAGCATTGTTGCTACAGTTACCATTTTGCTCTGTGAAAAATACATTTTGTATCTGTATTTCTTAGGTTCTTTTACCATTAGTTGATCAGTACTTTACAAATCACTGCCTCTACTTCCTGTCTTCTCCGACAAAAACCCTCAGTAGCAGTGGATATGCATCAAATAAGGAGAAGGAAATGGTAGCAAGGTAAGTAGAGAATTCAGATATACACAAGAGGGTTTTATGTCAATAACTAAAGGTCTATTCTTAGATTACAGAGAAAGATAATTCAAAAGCTCAGTTTCCTCAAATGGAAAGTGATGCAGTGTTATATTCTGTATCAGAATGGCAGTGAGTGAATTGAATTGAAAAGAATTAAGTTCATATAATAATTATATTTTACAATATGTAATAGTGGGTGTTAACATCAAAAATATTAATAAATGATTCTGAAAGCAATGGAACTACATAGTTTATTTTGGGTTTATGTTTCATTGTTGGTTGCAGTTTTTGTTTGAAGTTTTTTCTACTGTTAGGCCATTTAACTGGTCACATATTTAAATTTGCAGATAGTAAAAAATGTTGGAAATACCATGATGTAGCTTTTAGGGGGGGAATTCTGGATTCTCCCTTCTCTATAGAATTAGTTATACTCCTGCACAAAAATTCATGGTATTTAAATTTTTTTTAATGTCTGTACTGTTTCATATTTGGTTGGAATCATGTATGCTAGAAAATTCAATAAAAATAATTTATAATGTACCTTTTAATTTATAATGTGCTGCCTATACAAAAATATTGTTTTCATCTTTCTGCAAGTAACATTTGAATATTAATGTTTACTTGGGTTTTAACTTACTGTAATTTTATATTTTTGTTGCCATTGTTTTTCTTTCTCCTTAAAGTGTGCTGCCAGTTATTTTGTTTGGGAAATATTGTATCATAAATTTCAAACTGGTTTGCTCTCATGCTTTGTTACTTTTAGTGTCAGTTTCCCAGATTTCTTTCACTTTCCTTCACTGTGTTAGCAGAGTTAATTACTTTTTCTAATGGAAAGCAGATATAAAACTATTTATTATTTATTTTTATATATGTGTTATTGCATAAGATCAGGCCTAGTGCTCAACTTCCTAGATTTCATTCTTCAGTTTATCTTTCAACTTATTTTTGCATTTCTCTAAATTATTATTACCCTTTTGTTTCCATCTTTGATGTGGGTGGTAGTATTTGTATAGCAGTTTCCCGTGAGTGTTAAGTCCCTAAGATTCTGCTTTTCTGAGCTCTAAGATATATACAAATGTGCAAGATAGTCCTCCAGTACCTGAGGAAATCAGCTCAGGATCAGGAGAATGGACGTGTCATTTAATTTCATTTCAGTTTCATGCTTCCACTCTGAACACACCTGTTACTTCTCTAAAGTTAGTCAGATTAGCTTAATAAAGCTGGAAGGCAGCATGCTAGAGTTGTACAAAAGCACACGACAAAAGTTAGATATCTAGCACACATATCTGCTAGTATAATTTCAGAAATATCTTCTAACTCTTTGTGCATTCTTCACTGAGAAAAGCACCTATCCATTATTTTCATCTTATAGGAAGTATAGTATTTCCTTACTGTCGTGAAGATAACCATAGCAATCTCTTATTAGTAAGAGACCATACCAATTCCTAAGGTGTATTTGCTTGACTTTATGTCCTAATTCCATTTGTAAAGTACAGCACAGATGATATACAAGTCTGCCTAGCTGTCTTTTTAAAAGTGAAGCCCCTTTAATCTTTATAGAGTTGGAGATTTATTCTTTCTCTTAGTTATCCTACTATTTTGACAGATAATTTAGATATGCAAGTTTCTGATATACTTGGCAGAAGATCTTCCTGGTCTGTATGTATTTCAGGATTCATCTTATCATCATCAGAGAGTAAACACAGATCTGTGTTGTGTTTTCTCTTTCATATTCCTACTATTCTTTACCTCATATTCTAAAAAAAAATCTTTAATCTTTGTCTTGTCTTGTCTTGCTCTCTCTGTTCTTTTCTACTTTAGCCTGTTCTGCAAACTAGCTGCTCTTGTTAGACATAGGATCTCACTTTTTGGTAAGTTGTTAAGAAAGATCTTGATGAAGTTAAAAGCATAAAGAATGTATAACCCCTGTTTCTGTCTTACCCGAAGCTTTTCACAGCTATAGGCAAAACTATAAAATGGTGCATAAACTTCCAGTGCAATTACTGAGTGTGCTGAACATGTTCTGAAGCTAACACTTAATAGAATATGTAAAGTGTTGAAGCTAGAAGAAACAGAAGGTTCTAGTATTTTCAGACTCCTGAAAAAATATCGCTTTTAGGTTTTCAAGTTATCTTACACTGATTATTTCAATTTCTGTCATCCAGCTGTTGAATCCAATAGACTAATTTCTCAGTAGGTGAAGAGGATATAGGGAAAAATAGTACACCTTTTTCAAAAGTTTTGGTAAGAAAACTATGAAAGGAATGTAAGTTCTACATGATACAATGTGCAGAGTGTTGCAGAGTTAGGTGATGACAATGAGCCATAAGTTGGTTTTTTTGGTACTTGTATGGAAATGGGCTTAAGAAATTGAGACATAGTTCTATAACCAGACTTAACTCTCACTTAAGTGACCTAGATGAAAGACTTACGTAATGCCTTGCTTAACCTGTGCATCTCCAGTAATGACATTTTGGATCATTATATTATGCCACATTTTCTATACTATTGTACTATCGTAGTATTTCTTTCTAACCAGGTAGTGATTCTGCTACAATGGTGAACTGTCTCCACATCTTAGCTCAGTCTCTTGACACACGGTAAGTTTGCAATATTTGTACAAACTACTACAAAGGTGTTGCAGAGTTTTTCAGAAGCAGCTGGATTGTTTCTGTCCTTTTTATTCTTTATTTGTCTTTAACAGTATAGATAATTCAGAATTTGACCTCCATAGTAGCAGTCTAAAGTGTTTCATCCGCTTTTTTCTGTTTAGTGTCTGTCATTAAAACATTGAAAACTCTTCTCATCCTTTCCAAGGACATTTGAAGACATAATTGGGAGATATAAATGACACAACCTTTGGAACTGCAAGTATTGATACCTGCAGATATTGAAACAGTTTAGTCCATAGTGGAAAATTTGTCATTAGAAGTATGTGGAGTTGCCCTGGTTCCAGCCAGGACAGGGTACTGGCCTTGCAGCCACGAGGTGCAAGGCCAGTACTCTGGGGTTCTTCTATACCACCTTGTGCCATGCAGAGGGATCAGAGAGGGACAGGTACCCTTTGGGTTTGGCCAGTGCACAGGCTGTGCGGTCCTGTGGTGCCAGGTTTCATGTGGTGAGAAACCATGTGTGAATCATTCACCTGCCTTCGACACCCTGTTATTAGTATTGTTGCTGTTACTGTTCATTTTCTTAGTGTTATTGTTCTTTTTCTTACTGTTACTGTTATTTCACTGATGTTTCCAGGCAATTGTTCTTATATCAACCCATGGTCTTTACCTTTTTGTGCCTCCAATTCTTCTCTCCATCCCACTGCAGGGTGAGAGGGTGGAGGAGTGAGTGAGCAGCACATGGTTTGGGTTGTTTCAGTGGAAAAGCTAAATTGGGGAATACATTCCTAAACCACGAGAAGAATGTATTAATATATGGGCATAGTTACATTTGCTAAGTTTTACTGTTTATCATTGAAATGATTATGTAGATTAAAACAGAGGCCAGAACAGTTTTGTAATTTGAGCTGGTTTTTGGCCTGATTATGTTACACAGCAGCCTGACAATGAATTTTGTGAATAACAACATTGGAAAGTTTCATTAAGGAGTTGGAGAAGAGTGCAAAAAAATTAAGAAATGGGACTGTAATGCTAGTATTGCAGTTGCATTTTCTAGATTTAGTGTGCATTGAAGTATCCTGACATGCATATCTAGCTACTGTGGCTCTCATAAAAAATACAGGGATTAAGAGTTATTTTTTATAGCATATTGTATGGAGGAGCTTTCTCACCACTTATAATATTTGTTGAGAAGACATTATATTGTTTCAAAGCAGATCACAGAAACTGGAAAGGCAAGTGTATACAAGCAAGATCTTTGTTGTCAGTATTTAGTATTAAATACTCCAAGATAATTGTTGCTTATACTGCTATGGAGATGTAACTGCCCTCTTTTGTTCATAATGTAAAGTTCACTGATGCATGTGTAACTTCAAACACTGATAGAATGTAACTAGCATGTACATATATCATTATACAACCACTAAAGATCAATGCAAAGTCAATATTTTTCCCTTATTATTTTTCAGAACTGTTATGAAATCAGGATCTGAGCTTGTTAAAGCAGGACTGCGTGCCTTTTTTGAAAATGCAGCTGAAGACTTGGAAAAAACTTCAGAAAATCTTAAACTTGGAAAATTTACTCATTCACGAACACAAATTAAGGGTGTTTCACAGAATATCAATTATACTACAGTAGCACTGTTACCGATCTTAACATCAATTTTTGAACATATTTCACACTATCAATTTGGGATTGATTTACTTTGTAAGTATTTTATTTTATTTTTGAAGTTTATTGTGTTATAATAATACAAATGTTTTTTAGTAATGATTGCATGGATTCAAATGATGGAATTCGGTTTTCAGTAAAATGCACATTTCCAGCATTAACTCTGAAATTAGCTGCATAGTACCTTATTTCTACTGCATGTTTAAAAATAAATCAGTGAGTTTCAAGTTAATTATGTAAAATGTTTCTCCAAACATTGAGAGAGAAATTTAATTATCCCCTTAATTGCTCTCTTAGTAACCGTGTGGATGAGAATAATTTCCTATAGAAAATTTTTGCATCATTAAAGGAGACAACTTGCTATTCATTCCCAGTGGATTTTTTTTTCCTTACATGTGAAAACCACTTTAGGTCTTTAAATTTAAATTTTCACTATTTAATTAAAAAATACTGAAATTACTCCTTGAGATTTTGCAATATGCCATTCCAAAAATTTTATATATATTTGGGTCATAATTAAAAGATGGATACCCACTAAAGTACTCTTTTAAAATATGATGAACCTTTAGGTTATGTACCTAGATGTTAGGCATGCAGAATGATGTGGTTTGGCTTAAAATTATACTCTGCAAGTGTGATAACCTGCAGTATCTTATTAGCAAGTATCTGCTGGCCTCTTGGAATATCTGATGATCTGTTAGGTTTTGGAATTAATGTAGATTCATTACCCTGGCAGTGTTCAAGGCCAGGTTGGATAAGGCCTTGTGCAACCTGATCTAGTGAGGAGGTGTCCCTGCCCACAGCAGGGAGGGTTGGGACTAGATGTAAGGTCCCTTCCAACCCTTAAATTCTATGATTCTAAGATTCTAGATGGCAGATCAGATATTAGATAAATTGAAAATAAATACTGTGGAGTATTCACAGCCTAGAGTGTTCAGTGATACATATGCTAAAAGTTTTAGACACTGCTTAACAGATCATATAAAACAGATGTTTGATATTTGAAAAGTAATCTTCAGCTGAATAAATACTGATAATCTACTTCTTATTTTCCTCTAGTGGATGATGTACAAGTTTCGTGTTACAGAATTCTTTGTAGCCTCTATTCTCTTGGAACTGGAAAGAACATCTATGTTGAAAGGTATTAAGTGTAAAACTCAGCATGGAAAATTTGATCTTCTTTACGAGTCTGTTGCTTAAGTAATAAAGCAGTTTCCTTGAAAGTAGTTGCCTATACTTTTGAGTTCAATTTCACAGAAAAAAAAAGCCCAAACCAACAAACAAACCAACCTCCCCAAACAAGCAAACAAAAAACCAAACTCAAAACTAAATAAAAGCAAATAATTCATCCTGCATATGACAGTGTATCTGCAGGGTGTTTATTTTTCACATAGCAAAAGCTAAATTTTTCCATGTGTTGACATTAAGGTTCCCAGAATTTGTACACTGCATGTTGCTGTGGTGTGTAGGCTGAGTACTAAGTAGGATGCATCTGTTTCACACCGAAGTCTGTACAGACTTCTCAAAATAGTTGTCCTGAGCATATGCAGACAACCTTTAACTCTACAGAGGAAACCACTAGTTACTTGCCTTTAAAGAAGAGCAGGGCCTATAATTCCTTTAAGCATCTGGTTGCTGTGCTATGTTCCAAGCCCAGGATTTTAGATCCGCTTGAATTAAAAGAGAGTCAAATCCATACCTGTTAGTTCACAAAAGAGAACCTAATTGTTTGCCTGTCTATAACAAGGCTGAAACCAAAGATAAGGATAACCCATCCTGACGCTTCTGAATGTTTTAGGTTAGGCAATTTTCATGATAAGAAGTTCAAGATCCACAGGGAGAGAGAGACTAAACTGGAGGAAATGCAAGTCTGTAGTCTGATTAGGAGAAGCTTTGCCTAGTATGAGAGGTGTAGTGTCCAATTCCTTCCTTCCAGAGTTTATTCAGTAATCCTTTCATGCAAAATACAAGTGCATTCTTGTAGATAGATCTCTTTCCTCCCACTCTGCATGCATGTGTGTACAAGCTTATTCTTGTGTATGTCCACTTCAACCATTTATGCATCTAAGTCTGTAGTCTGATTAGGAGAAGCTTTGCCTAGTATGAGAGGTGTAGTGTCCAATTCCTTCCTTCCAGAGTTTATTCAGTAATCCTTTCATGCAAAATACAAGTGCATTCTTGTAGATAGATCTCTTTCCTCCCACTCTGCATGCATGTGTGTACAAGCTTATTCTTGTGTATGTCCACTTCAACCATTTATGCATCTATCACTAAATCACTATACGCTCTTTCTTCCTTTTCTTTCTGGGCTTGAAAATCATAAATACTCCTTTACACAGGTCTGATAGGAAAAATAGGAAGTGCCTTACCTGTTCTCTAACTAGCAGTCAGGGTCTTGTCGCAGGAAATAAAATATGATTGTGTTTGAGCCCCCTTTCAATAAGAAGAGCTCACAGCACAGGCCTCCACTTGCTTGGCAAGAGCTATAAGCAATGGACAGTTACCTTAAATGTGGATGGTCACAGCATCACCTTTGCTTACTGCATCTGTTTTCTTAGAATGGAATAGTGGTCAGACTAGATAGATCCAAGGAAATGAGTTAGTCTTCTAAGGCTGTGTGAGAGATTTTCAACTGTGAATTTCATTTCCTATCCAACCTTACCTTTCCCTTAGTTCCTCATACTTAGGACTTCCATATGGAAGAAAATATATGTGTATTTTGAATAATTTTCTTAGTCTTGTTGTAGAATTGTTTGCCTTATCTTCTTTCAGCTTCTTGATATCCTCCTTTCTTATAAGAGATTGGGATGCACAATGATCACAATTGTCATGCATGAGATTAAATAGCTTCAGTGCATTTGATGCTAGTCTTTTTTAATTACTTCTTAATATGGTTTTGTGTCCATATATATATATACAAATACACCAAGCTTCCTCATAGATCCAACAGAAGGCAAAGATGCTATAAAGTTTTGTTATTCAGAAAATTTTTACATGTCCTAAGTATGTCATGTTGCATCTTTCATTACAACTAAAATTTGAAAAGAGCAATGCTCTGACCTAAAATTTAGTAGGGATCCTAACACTATAAAAAATCTAGTTTTAATTAAATGTTCTGTGATTGCTGTCTGTGATATTAATGCAATGTATTCTGTTGAAAAATATATACTATATAAATGATAAAAATGTAAGGAAAATAGTGTAGATGTGTAGGTGCAGCACATAGGTTCTTGTTAATTTTGAAGTACTACCTCATTTTCCATTTCATTTGTGGCAGTAAAATAACATTCAGCTGTAGTTCAGAATGAATGAGCAATCATCCTTAAAATAGTAATATTATGTGAATCAAGTTACATGAAATACCCAAGAGAACAAAAATTCTTTTTTATAATGTTTTTTAATTATGCAAGTTAATTGTTTTTGCATATTTCTTTTGTTTCTCCTGCAACAAAAGAAGCTGGAGGGCATATAGTTGCATATGTCTTCACATTCCAGCATGGGTGTGAAATAAAAACTGACATAAACCGTTGAAGATCAGGTAATAGATGTGGTATGATCTATGACATTAGGTCATACAATGTGGAAGGCTTTGTTGACACAAAGGAATCTTAAAAGATTTTTATTCCTGCAAGCTGAGCAATCATAGAAGCATAGAATAGTTTAGGTTGGAAGGGACCTTTAAAGGACATCTGAGCCCCATCCAACCTGGCCTTGAATACTTGCAAGGATGGGTAATCTACCACCTCTTTGGGCAACCTGTTCCAGTGTTTCATGACCTGCATTGTAAAAAAAAAGTCTTCCTTATATCTAGTCTAAATTGACCCTCTTTTACTTTAAAACCATTACCCTTTGTCCTGTTGCAACAAGCCCTGCTAATAGGTTGCTGCTATAAGATCTTCCTGGAGCCTTCTCTTCACCAGGTTGAACAGGCCCAGCTGTCTCAGCCTGTTTTCATAGGAGAGATGCTCCATTTTTGTTATACTCCTCTGAACCCACTCCAACAGGTCCATGTCTATTCACAAAAACCAACAATGGAACTTCAAAGGTTGAAAGGTGTGTCTATCTTTAACCCAATCTGTATGTCAAGTGTAACAAAATCTGTAAGGTATCTTGTCTATCAGTGCTTCAGAACTTCAAAAGAGTACCTTAGCTTTAGTTCTGAGCCAATGTGAGTCTGGTGTTATGCTGAAGAGGACTGTCTCAGCACCTCTTGCACTCTCACCTGCACATTTCCACCCCTGTCTTTTTCTCTGGTAAATAGTGCTTATGCAGCCAGATGATCTTGCTGTTGGTTTGGCTCAGCTAGTATGAAATTAGTCTTCAATAAGTAGCAGTAGTGTTTCTCAACATTTGCCTATGTGACTGCTATAATGAGTGAAGCAAAAGAAACTTATCTATATAGACAGAAAAGTAGTGAAATCTTGAAAAGGGGTATGGCTGCCAAAACATATTCCTAGTGATTAATATACATTTGCCCCTTGGTTCAGCAAACCAAAGGAGTAATAAGAATATGCAGTCAGTATTCTTTGTGCATATTCTAGATATGTTTTCAATAGTTTGTAGTCATGCAGATGCACTGTGGAGCATTACTTGGTGGAGGTAGGGGTTTGGTTTTTTTTTTAACTGTGTTTCTTACACCACTGTGATTTACAGTCGTTTTTTATGTGAGAAATGAAATTTTTCAAAGTGTTCAGATGGTTCCTAATGTATTAAAAAGATAAAATAAATTATTAAAAAACATTGATATTTTTTGTTCTGCATGCTGGACATTGAAAGACTAGTGAAACACTTTTCCTCTCAGGTGACTTTTAGTGTCTCTCATATACAGGCAGCGTCCCGCACTTGGTGAGTGTTTAGCATCTCTTGCAGCAGCTATTCCAGTAGCATTCCTTGAACCTTCTCTCAACCATTACAATCCATTGTCTGTTTTCAACACAAAAAGTTCAAGAGAAAGGGCAAGTAAGTACTGTTCCTCACCAAAAAAAAAGCCTCAGTGAGTGTTATGTGTATTTGCAGTTTAAACATTGATGTTCTCTTTTATATGCTAATTAATCTTTCATTTTTCTACTCTTACTTGCAGTTTTAGGTATGCCCGATACAGTAGAAGAGATGTGTCCAGAGATCCCTCAGCTGGATGGTCTAATAAAGGAAATTAATGATTTAGCAGAGTCTGGTGCAAGGTATACTGAAATGCCTCATGTAATCGAGGTTATTTTACCCATGCTATGCAACTATTTATCCTACTGGTGGGAAAGAGGGTCTGAGAGTGTTTCTCAAAGTGCTGGACCTTGCTGTACAATGATAACATCTGAGCATCTGAGTATCATTCTTGGAAACATTCTGAAAATCATTAACAACAATCTGGGAATAGATGAAGCATCTTGGATGAAAAGAATTGCAGGTACTGTAAACATTTATTGAAGAGTAACTGCTTAATAAAATTTAGTAATTTTGCTGTACTTTGCCTTATTACCCAGTGATATAATAGCAATAAATTGGTATTAAAACCATCGTGAAAGAATAAAGATAAATAATAGATAAGTAGCAATATGGGAAATATTTGTTATTACTTTTTTATGCATGCATTGTAGCATCACTGTAAGCAGAGAGCTTTCTATACACCATAGCAGACTTTGAAAATCTTGCCTTCTCTATGCACTATATAAGCAACTTGGTAGAGTGTAGAAGTCCTGTGAATCCTATTCCTGAAATATCAAGACAAAATGGAAAGAAAGTGTAAATGGTAAAATAATGTCAGGAGTAACCCTTGTTCAGAATTAGTTGGTCTGCGTAAATACATGTGTGAGCTATTAAATGAGCTGAAAGTTTTCTTAAAATGTCCTATAACATTTTGTATCTAGCTAGCTGAAGAAATGTACTGTAGCCTAATTTTATCATTCATACTAAATGGTGTAAGAATATAATGTGCAATTCAAGAAAATCTACGTAAAGGTAATAATTTCCTGATAAATTTTAATGCCCCATTGGTACTGGGGTTTTGGTATTATTTAAAACACTGGGAAGTCTTTTATAATTATAATTCCATTAAAATTTAGCAAGAAATTTGCTGCTTAATTGCAGAGACCATGTCTTGCAGTTTTGTAGTGGCTGTTTGTCTACATAAGGAGACAATGTACCAGTATGATTCTTGCAAGACTTTTTGACTTAGGTAGTCTGCATTTGATTGCTAGTACTTGTACAAAATAGGTCTGTGATCTTGAATTATTCATTCTCTGCATTTTAACTTGCCCAAGGCAAAAGAGGCAAAGGTATTCTGCTAGAATACTGTCTTCTGACAGTTTTTTCTCATTGGGTACCAAACACACGCACGCACACAAACATGCACAGAACTCAACCAAAACCCAAACTAAAGGTGTTTTTGTGGAGACTTTGTGTCTCAACTCTTACTTTGCTTAGGTTCTCAGTTAGAGACATGTGACTTGCCAAAACCATCATAGTTAATTTAAATAAGATTGAAATATTTGAACTCTTAATTCACAGTCTTTTAATCTCTCTCTATGCACATTTTTTGCCAAGCTAGATTAATAATTTAATTACTAACTTTATGATACAAAATATATGAAACACTATAATCTTTATCCTTTCTAGAACTTCAGAGTTCATATTAATATAATGAAAAACACCAATTGTGCATTAATCATAGTATTATCTACATTTTTTTCTTATAGTTTATGCTCAACCCATCATCAGCAAAGCCAGATCTGATCTGCTCAGATCTCACTTTATTCCAACACTGGAGAAATTGAAGAAGAAAGCTATAAAGATTGTGATGGAAGAAGAGCAGCTGAAAGCAGATAATAAAACTGACACCCAAGAAGCTGAGCTACTCATTCTCGATGAGTTTGCTGTACTTTGTAGAGACCTTTATGCCTTCTATCCAATGTTGATACGTTATGTAGATAACAACAGGTAAATAAAAACTAATAATTAAACTCATATTTATTAGTTAATATTCTGGAGTCTACGATCAGACAATCAGAAAGAGCACAATTTGTTTAATGTTATTTTGAGAGCAGATCCTAAGTGTTTTAAGATTCTGAAGCAATGATGTACCTTGAATTCACATCTTTTTTTGGCGGATGTGTTTGTCTTATTTGGTTGTATTGTAACTGCACTTAGTAGATTGTCAGTGAGAACATATATCCAGACCAGTCCTATATATGCTACCACAGCCCAATGATATTGCTAATGAATATGCCTTTCAAAAAATGAAAAAATGGTAAACCCCTGAACTGCTAATGAAGGGGCAAAAAGCTATTTTGCCTCAATTGAATAATTCTATTTGCAGATAATACCACAGACATTTTAATCTTTGTGCTTTGGGTTGTATTTTTTAAGATGGAAAGAAAAAATATTTGGACAACATTGTATTGACTTTAGAACTACTAAAAGTTTTCTTCTCAGT
>NW_008660954.1:125489-127343 GCF_000695815.1 Acanthisitta chloris | reverse complement strand
CTTTGCCCCAGAACATGATCCCGAGATGCTCTTCAGAAGAGTATCTGAAATATTTATCGTATCTCCGTATCTTATTCTATCCTTATCAACACTGTTCTCCTGTACACAATCATTGTCTACTGGTATTTTTTTACACATTAGTACATACTGGGCCAGTTAGAAGCATTTTCATTGCATGCATAATCCTTTATGCTGTGAATGAATTTGCACTGAGAATTGTTTTTTTTTTCTAGATGAACTTGAGGCTTTACTATGTCAGACTTGTTGGCAAGGAAACAATTCAAATCTTTAAGATACACAGATGTTACTGGACTGTGGAGAAATCCAACTAGAAAGAGTTAATAAGATTAAGTTGGAACGTAATAACTATTTCCATGCCTGCTATCAGATGCCCATTTTATGTTAGTTCATTTGCCCAAATTCTGTGAGTATCCTTGTGCAAACGGACCCAGGCTGAAGATGTTCCTGGATGACAAAAACAAACCAACTGAAGAATCTTATAGTTCTATCCAGTCATTCATTTCCCTGTAGTCTTCCTCTTCTCCTCATATAGTGTTCTCTTTTGGGTCAACACAAAGTTTTGCTAACAAAGTTTATTGGGAGAAAAAAAGCCCAACCAAAATAGATAAATACTCAGAGAAAGAGTTTTGCTTTTCAGCCAGATCTCTTTTCTAGTCTGATTGACAGAACAGGCACAAAACATGTGTTGGCATCATGGGGAGGAAGAGGCACAAAAAGGTAGCTAAGAATTATGACTTTTGTGGGAGATGAACTAAACTGCTATGAAAAATGGCCTCACTAAGAGATCATGACAAATAACGATTCTCGTTAAATTCCAGATTAGTTATAAAATTTAGCCTGATGTATTATATAGAGATTATTGTGTTCAATTGTCTTTTTAAAAAGATGTTATTTTAAATTTCTCTTGTTTTTGTAATTAGAGCCAATTGGCTAAAGAAACCAGATGCAGATTCTGATGAACTCTTTCGAATGGTAGCCGAAGTTTTTATCCTGTGGTGTAAATCACATGTAAGATGCATGCTTTTCCTTTCATTTCATTCTAACTTTATATACAAATGTGGTACATGTTGATGAATTAAACTTCCGGTGATTTTTCTTTCTTTAGAATTTCAAAAGAGAAGAACAAAATTTTGTGATTCAGAATGAAATCAACAATTTGGCATTTTTAACAGGAGACACCAAGAGCAAGATGTCTAAAGTAAGTAAATAAAAATTTGTGCGTCAGGTAAATCTTCACCATATGTATAGTATTCTCTAAGAAGGCTCTGAAAATCTACTCAGATTGCAGCTGTTGTGCTAATAGAAGAAATGAAAAATAGGTTTGCTTCTTGATGACAGACAGCACAAACACTATACAAAATATAATTATGTACCTTTGAGTTAAATGTCTGATAATACTCAGACATAAAAGTTTCGATTTGAAAAGATACCCATACGAGAATATGGGTTATGCTATATAATATGGGTTGTTGATCTTTCAAGACAAATAAAGGTAGACTGTTCAATAAAAGCAAGTGAAGAAACATTGGCTGCCTCATCATTTTCTTGTGAATTTCAGTCAGTATTGTTCTGTCAGCTTTGATGGTGGACTGTTATCTTTGCATATACTTCTTTATTCATACATATAGTGTGCCGCATGTGCACTGTTTGTCTTGTTTCTTTTTAATTTCCACATTCATTTCTTTTTTTTACAACTTTCAATATGACAAGATGCCAATATGATGGCTTGAAAGTACATTTGTTACCTGTATAATAGAGCAAATACAGGTTGTCAAGGTAAAAAATGCTGCTTTGACATTAGCTAAAGAAATTGCCTTACTCAGCTACAGCCAG
>NW_008660954.1:111391-125463 GCF_000695815.1 Acanthisitta chloris | reverse complement strand
CTTAGCAAAGGAACCTTTTCTTTTATTCATATTTTTATGTATTTGGAGTAATCCTATTTTGAAAGTGTACCAGAGGAGTAACATTTAAAGGTTTATATTTCACTCTATTTTGGTTGCCTGTATTAGCTACTTAAGTCCAACTTCAGACAACAGAGAAGCAGATAAAATGTGCTATTGCATTTCATTATTCTCTTAAAAAATATTTGGCTTTTTTTTCTATGATTTTTTTTAAAGTTTTGAAAGTTGGTCAAGCCAAAACCTGATACTGGAACTTTTACAAACAAAACTCCTACATTTTCTGCTCGTCATTACCTCATGACTGACACTGAAGAACAAGTCAAACTATATAGAGAATTCTGTATTCAGAGTTAAGGAAGTTTAAATATCTTTTCTTGTTTTTACAATGTGTGTCTTCAAAACTGTTTGATAGAATTGAGATGTTTGTATCATCCTCATTAGCAAGATAAGTAGTGGGCACAGTCTAGGCTATTTGAAGATCAATTGCACAATAACTGAGTCTAACGTAGCTCTGTACTTTTATCATATGGCAATAACTGTGTATACATTTAATACCTGTGCTTCAACATTTAGATGATAGAACTGGCCTGAGGAGACAAGGATTAGGTGTACTTTTTTTTTTTTAAAACATGATTGATTAGAATCAGGTGAATCATATGTATTTAATCCAAATTGTGGATCATTGCAGTACTGATAAAAGGATAGTATGATTTAAACGGTTAGTGTCATATTTTAGTCAGTCTGGTATGGCAGGATTGACAAAACAAATCTTTACAAAACAAAGAACAGGTATGCCTCATAATGCTCTGATTTTGGTAAAATCACAGGAATTTAGCATCGAGAATTTATATTACCCAAATCTGGTTTTGAGATTATACTTTCAAATGCCTGTTTTATATATCAAAGTACACAGATATACTTTGTATGAATACTTGTATGAATATATTTGTACATAACAGAGATGTAGATGCATATGTAAATGGATTTTTCTTCATATGGGTATACAGTGCAGGGATATTTTTTTTATCTGCATATAATTTTTTTCAAGCATATTAATGTTGTATCATGGCATTCAAGGACACTGTGCATGGTTATTGCTAATAAAGGAAGGAAGAAAAAAGTGTATTGTTTGTGACTGAATATTTTATTAATATGGTACCATAACTGTAGGTATGATTGCAGAACAGCTGATAATTTAGATAGACATGTTTAACGATAACTTATATACCATGATAAAACATATGAGGTGTCTTTTAGAAGTGTTGTAATGGTTTTCTAGATCTGGTTTTTAAGCAGGAAATTACTAATATTTTGTTACATGATATGTAATTGCCCTAAAACCAACATGTTCATTAAAGGATAGATTTAGACCTGTTGTTGTGGAGGGGTTTTTTAAGACTGCATAGCTTAAAATAAGCCAGAAATTCTCTAAGTGACTGAATTTCAGGGTGTCTTGCAAGGTTTGATGCTTATTTATATCCTCAATAATCAGTGGAGGACATTAGGGAACATTACTTTTATAATTTCTTGCTTTAATATTAATACTCATCTCAAGAAGTAGTATGCTAATAGAATAATTAGTACTTTTTATCACTACTTATATTATTTCTAGTGGAAGCAATCATATCCAGTATTTATCAGACATGAGAATGTACAGAACACTCTGAATACAAACACGTGGCCCAAGACAGAATGGTTAGGGATCTCTTAAAGGATTAAGGCCCCATGCTGATCTCAGACTGCTTTAGATAATAGAGAGACAGACTTCTTAGTATTTTTCCTACACTACCAGAGTGTAAGGTGTCATAGATCATGTACAGAAGGTTCTATATCTTTATATGCCACATAAAGAATAAAAGCCCAGAGGATGAAGGAATAGCATTGCATTATTTATTGGTAGCTAATAGCAGTCTTAATGAATGATTCATCATTACAATCAATAAATTGATTAAATACCCATTGTATTTGATGATACAATAGTAACTTTGCTAATAATTTTTAAATAAATGTATTAACAGCTGAGCAAGTTTTTTAATTTCTCTTTCCTAAAAATATGGCAGCAGAATGCTCGGAGGGGAATGGTAAGTTAGAGAACTTTCAGTCTGAGACAGACTGTAACTTAGATTACATTGAGATAACAGACTTGTGATAAAGATGTTAAATGGAGACTTCAAACACATTCAACTTCACTAATCTGTTATATTTTTGACCCCTTCATAGGTTTCTTGACAAAATAGCATTTTGGTTAAGAGGCAATGATGTGCTGTTGTATTTTGCAGTTAATTGGTATAAAAGACTAAATGTAAGCATTCACATGTATATAATAATTGTGTAATATATATGTGGGAAATTTTTCTCTGTAAGTTTTAGAATCTCAATGAATGTGTGGCTGGATATATACCCTCAGTTGATAATCACTTGCATATCCTACTGAAGTTTTATTTGACTGGTCCTCATCAATTTTTTTTTAATCTGTTTGTAAGAAGAAACTTTTGGATAGACCTATGACAGAAGTTTGAGGCAGTCATAAAATCCAAATTTGCATTATGAATCAACTTCTTGGTTTGCGTCCAGTTGTAATGTGTAATAAATACTATTTGCAAATTTACAATAGTTAGAGGATTTCATGTTAGTATTTTCTGCAAGAATTTTAGATCTCTTCTTTGAGATAGTTTTAATACATTTTCTTTGGGTATTCTGAGGTAAACATGAGTGGATTACTTTTATGGTAATTTCTAATAAATTAAATGTAATTACCATTTTGTCTTTACTTTCCTTCAGTGTATGTCTGCAGAGCCATGTCTGTGCAGCATCCACATATTTCACACAATTGAAATTGTGCATTAGAATCTTCTATTTGTCTGAGTTAAGGTATTGAAGGTTCTAAGATGCTAAACTTCTAAGACACAATTTCATGATTAGTCTTTCCTCTTTCTTGATTTGCAGGTTTTTTTAACTATGTGATAAAAGTACAGAAGGCCATAAAAAGATTTTGTGTCTTCAACATTTTGAGGCTTATTCATGTATCACAGAAAAATGAAGTTACTATTAGGGCTATGACAGAAGTGGGCACGTGTGTGTGTTTATGTATTTTTCTGCTTGATTTTAACTACTAGTTTTCTATAGTATTTTACTATGCCTGGTCAAGGATTCTTCTGAGTGACAGCTGTTTGGGGTTTTTTTTTTGCCATTTTGCCATAACTACATTTTGAGGCTTATTCATGTATCACAGAAAAATGAAGTTACTATTAGGGCTATGACAGAAGTGGGCACGTGTGTGTGTTTATGTATTTTTCTGCTTGATTTTAACTACTAGTTTTCTATAGTATTTTACTATGCCTGGTCAAGGATTCTTCTGAGTGACAGCTGTTTGGGGTTTTTTTTTTGCCATTTTGCCATAACTACATGATTTGATTCTTCTGAGTGACAGCTGTTTGGGGGGGTTTTTTTGCCATTTTGCCATAACCACATGATTTTGCTGTTAATTTCTTAAGATTGCCTAACACAATGATAATATAGTGTCAACTATGAAATACATG
The DNA here is from genome assembly GCF_000695815.1 of Acanthisitta chloris. Classification (NCBI taxonomy): domain Eukaryota; kingdom Metazoa; phylum Chordata; class Aves; order Passeriformes; family Acanthisittidae; genus Acanthisitta; species Acanthisitta chloris. Next base: position 121,906 of record NW_008660954.1, on the reverse strand, counting down.
TTTATTTAAGTGTATTTATGGTATTAACATAATAAACAGAGGAAAAAAACTCTATGTATGAGAGTTACAGCTGAATTTATAGTATTGTTCTCAAAATGGGTACTGCAAAGAGATACGAGCTGAAGTTTTCTCTTCAAAACCGTAATGAGCTATGCAATGGGAAAATACATCCATAAATGAACTGTTACACCTTCACAGGGATAGTTTGATTTTCAAACATATTTTTTTCAATTACATTATGATAGGGAAAAGATGGAGAAAGAGCTACTTTGGTGAAAATGTGAATATTTTCCATTATTGGACTATCCAGAGTTCTAGACACTTCCTTCTTTTAACAAAATTGGGAAAAGATGCAGTAATTAGTATATTACTAGGCTTACTTACTATATGTACTTCCTTATGTGCTCAAGGAACAAATGGTAGTTGTGGTAGAATAGCCACAGAAATTCAGAAGTTCAATCATTTAATAAGGACTGAGCTGATTTCACTAAGATCTCATTTGGTTATAAGCTTACAGTCTATTGTTTTAACTACAAAATTAATATATTGTCCTGATAAAGTTGAGTAAGTTTATTACTAACTTGTAAAATTATCATCTTTTCATCTCTTTTACTTATATTGTTTCCCTTTATTTTTCTTTCATACAGGCCATGCAAGTAAAGGTACAGGTCAAAGTGCATGATGTGGTTTTGTCTTAGATTTAGAGATGATCAGGCTCCAAGCATTCTTTCCATTGATCATAGCAGTGGCGTCACAAAGTGAACGTCCAGGTTCCACCTACTATTAATTTTGTCCAAGTTAAAGTAGCAGCTGAAATTCCCTTTGGCACTCCCACATGTTGCTTAATGTGAAAATATAGTAAAGTTACCTTTTGTAACTATTTCAGATGTACATTCCACCTCTGCTGCCTTTCTGCATTCTTTTATTTTTTGAGACTAAATTGAAGTAGAAATTGTAAAAGCAATGTCTAAGTAGAGTCATCAGAAACATGTGTTTGGCTTATGATATTCAAGAATATATGGGAGAAATGTGCTATAACCTATACCCTGTCTATAGAGGAACAGAAGATTGTATTAAAACCAAGAAGTTCAAATAAGATACAGAGTTCAAATCCTATGTTTTTCTAAAAGTAAAATGATCTTTGCCAAAACTGTGAGGTGTGACAAAGCTATGAATAATCCTTGTTTCTTTCATGTATTTAATGTATCTGAAGCTTTCTTTTCCTCCAGTGAACCATAGGTACGTCACCTTCCTTTGCATCATTCATATAATTTTTTGTAAGTATGAATTTCTAATATAGATGAGTACTTTCTGACCTATGGTGTGTTCTTCATCGGTGTCGCAGAATGACCAGCAAAATGGAACGTAAACGCTTTCATGTTTCCTTTCACCCTGTGTGCTGAGAAGCATGCATGATGCTCTGAAGAGCTTTTAATCAATTAAACTGGAGACATAAGTTAAAAAGTGAGAAGTTCTGTTACACTAATAACCTGATTTCATGCCTTGCTATTGTCAAATATCTCCAGCCAGAAAGAGTAGGATTTAATGAATGCTGTCATCATCTCAGAGAATTGAAGGTTTAAAGAGGGTTGGAAATACTAAAAATATTACTTCCATAATCTTAACCAGTTTTAGCTGATTTTCTTTTTAGTGTAAATAAATTATAAGTGATTTCTTTTTTTTGCATTGTATATATTTAGTTATTATGAATGTACTGAGGAATCTGTAATTCTTTTTCTCTACTTGTTTTTTTAAGAAATATCCATTTGTGTGTTTAAATCTTCAGACAAGTAGATCTTTACGTGTTGCTAGGCAACTAAATTATATCATTCTTGCTGTTGAGGTCCTTTAAACTCAGTTAATTATTTAGGCAAAATATATCCAATTTAATGCTTTTTACATATGGAATGAAGGTATTGTGTTTGCTCATATAGGTGCATATATGGAAAGAGACATAATTTTGTCATTTAGGTTTCTGTCTGACTCTACTTATACATTTATCAGCTGAATATGTGAATCCACAGACAGCAGAATTTATGGCAAAGGCTGAATGGATCTTCATTTTTCTGTTTTGATGATGTTCAAGTTTTAAGGTTCACCTATCTTGTTCATACCTAGTTCATACCTCATATGAACATAAAGAAAATTGGATGTGTGAAGTGTCCTCAGGCATAAAAGATGCAGAAAGCAGTACCTCTCCTTCTATTCCTCTTTTTTTAAAAAAATATATCTATTACGTATTTTGTTATTCCTTATTTAAAATGCATAGTGACGCCACTGGAATACAGTGATCCATTGTGGGATTCGTTTGTCTGCTGTCAACGTAGAGTACAAATAACGTCATTATTATAGCTATTGCATCACTGCTATTTCTAAGGCTCTTCCAAAAGCAAAGATTTGAGACACTCTCTTGCAATTGTTAGTTCCTTAAGAAAGGAAACCACATCCATTATGTGTTCCCTCAGACCTGCAAAATGTTCAACACCAGCTACGTACATAGATATTCACCATCTAGAAGACAGAATTTGCCAAAATTTATCACTGAGTAGAATATGCATGGCTATCTTCTTTTCTTCCAGTGATAACTGTGGTAATAATGAGGTATTAATTGGGAAGTAATGAATTGCAATGGATTCTGCTGTATCCTTATGTGGAACTACACAATACATTATAAGAACAGTAGTCATTAAAACTTAATTGACAGAGGGAAAAGGATGTGGAGGGTTAAATGTAAGCATTTGCTATTCTGTAGTGTTGTATGAGCCTGGAGGCCTAGTCCTGAAATCTTATCTTAGGCAAAACTCCCCTGGAATGTGGTAGGAGTTTAATCTAGGTAGAGAATTCAGAACTGGCCTATTCTATGTTTTTGCTGTTTACTATGTGTTCGTTAAGTATATGGGTCTTTTGTAAAGATTTTGGTTCTCTGTCTCATAAATGAAAAGATGAGTGTGAAATACTGTTGTACAGTGTCTATTGTAAGAAGATAGGGCAGTTGTTATTCTGTTGTGCTGTTTACTTCTCTGTCTCTTTTGTTTTCCTTTTCCTATTGCTGATGATCTCCAAAGATGCAAAAGTTCTAAGTTTTCATCCAAAATTTACTAATATTAACAAAAGCCAAAGGGCAGTGCTTTTCCCAAAGGTACTACTTAATTGACATTTTATTGCATTGATTCAAAGCCTTTTAAATACTGGTATTTTTTCAGATAAGACAAGTCAGGCAATATTCGTTCGTTCAGACTCTGGATAACTACCTTGATATAAATTTCTTACAAAAATGTAAACATCTTGAATATGTCTCTGTAACATTAGAGAACTAATAGTGTCCCCTGAGACTGACCCAGCTTTTAATTTTAGGGTTGTTTCTGATTTGAGAGGTAAGATGCAGAAAATATAGTTAGTCATATTTATGAATGCACACAAAAGTGTGTTGTTCCTATTAAAACATTACTATTATTGTATTTTATGATTGGGGCACACCAAAAGTATTCTGTTACATTTCCCACTCAAGACCGTACACCCTTCCTCTAATGTAGATTTTTGAATTCCTTGTACTACATCAGGAACATCGTTTCCTTGGACCATTAGGGAAAAAGCGTGTTGGAGAAGTGTGTGGTCAGAGAAATACGGTTGTTGACTTCTCTTTTCTTTTTTTTCTTACATTATAGTCTGGAGGACAAGATCAAGAGAGGAAGAAATCAAAACGTAGAGGGGATTTGTACTCCATACAAACATCTTTGATTGTGGCTGCACTTAAAAAGATGCTTCCTATTGGTTTGAATATGTGTACTCCTGGAGATCAAGAGCTCATCTCTTTGGCCAAAACTAGATACAGCCATGTAAGTGTCTGTTTCGTAATAGTTTTTAATGCAAAATAAGCAGAATTTTCTAAACCGAATTTTGAAGCACAGATATCTAAGCAGTCAATATTATTAAATATATCTATGCACTGTACAAAAGTAGAGCTGGTAATTATTGTGCTTTAAAAAATAATGTGGATATACAGCTGCCATCATTACCCTGTTATTTTCCATTTGTATACAATATGCAGTTTTATATTCATATTCATTTGGACAAAATATTGAAATACCATTAGTTAGCTTTAATTACCTTTAAAGTTTAATCTTTATTTTATGGCTAAAGTATGCCTTTGTCCCATGTCCTTCTGGTATCTTATGTACTTTGAAAACCAAAGAGGTTACATTCCAACATGGAAATAAAAGCTATTCTACGTTGTAAAAGTTCTTATGAGATGGATCATAATCTGAATTGAAAAATACTTCTACCTTTCTACAGAGGGACACGGATGATGAAGTCAAAGAACATTTACGTAACAACTTACATTTGCAGGAAAAGGTAATATAAAGCAATTTGTCTTAAAGATGCTGATGTGCACTTTCATAACACAGAAAACATAATTGTTTTGTTTATTGTGATACATTAAGAAAAGACTAGCTGAAAGCTATTAGAAAAAATTGACATTTAAACATTATTCTTCATTATTTTTTTCATTCCAATAAATAGCTTATTTGTAGCTTTGGCTGGTATATTCAAGTTTCAGGAGATCCTATAAAACGGAACAAATGTAAAGAATTGAGACACTGGTAGTCTTAAAGCTCTAATTGCTTAGAATAAACTTGATCCAGAAAGAAAATAAAATTGAAACTGTAGTATATCAGCTTTTATTGTTGAATTTAACTTGCACTAAAGATTAAATAGTATTTCTATGAATATATACAATTTAAAATGACTATAATAAAAGAAAAAAAGCTTGTGTCCCCCTAACACTTATTAGTTTTACAAGCACATTTATATTCCTACAATTTATATACTGAATATACTGTCAAAGCTAATACCAAAATAGAGTCCTCATCATTCTGTAAATAATAAATAATTTCAATCATTGCCTACAGTTTTTGCACCAAATAAGAGTAACTCTTTTATCTGTCATGGAAGATGTCTGTCTGGTTGCTATACATTTATGCTTGCATAAATTTAAATTGGACATACCAAGTAATTTTAATGTTTGGGTTGGGTTTTTTCTATTTCTGTCTTGCAAAATAACCTTTCCCAAAACTTTTGTCTGTAGCTCTTTACCTACTAAAATTGCAGGTATCTTTTCTAGGCTCCAAAAAATCATCTTTACACTGTCAGTTTAGAAGTCCTCCCAGAAGTTAAACTCAATCACAATACTAAATGGTCTTTCTTATTTCTAGTGCAGTTAAGTGGGATACAGAAGTCCCGGGGTCCTTTATTTAGTTTTATGAAATAAAACCACAGAACCATGCTCAAGAATTTAGTTCAATTACCCAACAGTATACAGAATCCAGCGCCATTTTTCTGAGCAGATAGCAGATGTTCAGTTTTCCTGAAAGTGAACAGAAAGTGGGAGTATCTATAACATTCTTTATTATTCTATGAGCGTAGTAGTTGTGGTGGTCAAATTCAGTGTCTTCATTCAGCAGCTTACATATGAAATGTGTTGGGTTTCAGTCTGATGATCCAGCTGTGAAATGGCAGTTAAATCTGTACAAAGACATTTTGAAGAGTGATGGACCTACTGACCCTGAGAGAAATGTGGAGCGTGTACAGAGAATATCAGCTGCTCTGTATCATCTGGAGCAGGTAAAAAGCTAAATGCTTATATTGTATTAGAAAATAATTTTATATTTTTTCCTTGTAGAGATTATTTCATCTTCAGTGAGTGTCATCATGAAAGTGTCCAGATAAAAATTTGGGTTTTGCACATGTGTGCATGCATGCACACATGCACATACAGATGTGTATATATGCAAAGTTTTTAATGTAATCTCTTGAAAAACCTCCATTTAGCTGCAGGGACAACTCTGGATGTATTTGCCTTTGCAAAACTTTTTGAACAGTTGCAAGAAGTGTAGTATACAAATCATCTCCATGCTGTAGCTGAAAACCCTGTGACTTTAGGAAGAGATGTTTGTTTGTGCACTTATTTTTAACACACTGGGTTTAGCCCATCTCCTGTTTCTTCACCTGAGGATGCTGTAGCTATTTTTGAGTCAGTTGCCTGTATCATTTGAATCACACAATTTAAATAGAAAAATGCATTTGTACTCTTCCCACATAAAGTTAAACCTTTTCATTTCGAAGTGATATAGCTCAGAAATTTGTTCACATGAACAATTGAAAACATATTGTTAGAAACAGAATAACCAGTTTGGAATTTTACCAAGGAGTCCCACACATGAGGTACTCTGGCATCTTGAGGTTGTCTGTATAAACTGAGAGGTACTATATAGAAAGCCCCCAGTATTTTTACTTATTAGTTTAAAAATAAAAAAATAAATCCCTCAAAGAATTCTTTTTTCCAGATGATGGGAACCATTTGTAACATTTTCTACTTTGCTAACTATGTTAACCACTAGCTAAAAAAAGAAAATTTTGGATGAAAATTGAAGAGTATATATTGTATGTACTAGAAGATATTTCCCCATAGGTTGAGCAACCACTGAGATCAAAAAAAGCTGTTTGGCACAAACTCCTGTCAAAACAACGCAAAAGGGCTGTTGTTGCATGTTTCAGAATGGCACCATTATACAACCTGCCAAGGTAAATGGCTTAAAGCTTGATTTTTTCATAACTTTTATTTGCATTGTTTATTGAGTGCAAGTACTGTTTGTGTGTTTACCTACACGTTTGTTGACTGTTAGGTCTGTGTAATTTTGTGTAAGAGACAACAGCTGGTTAGTTATCAGCTAGTTCCTCACAGTAGCAAAATACTCATCTCAGGACAAACAACCAGAGTCAGAAAAGACCATAGGAATGACACTGCTTCAATACCAAAATGCTTCATTTTTGTCAGCTATTACTCTGTGTAGTTCCTCAAGTTATTTGTGAAAATTGTTAAGATGTTGCTGTTTCTGTCCATTTTTTGCCTCTGATTGGGTGCTCTTTTTACTCTTTGTTCTCCTGTTTTTGTGTTCTTTTCTCATTTTTTAATTGTGTTGCTCTTCTCCACTGTTGCATGAACACTTCATGCTCTGTAGCTTGTCTGGGGTAATCTTTAGCTACTATATCAGAACATTATATGTATCAAAGTGACTATTGCAGCAGAGCAGGCCAGAATGATGTTTTGGACTTGGGTTTTGCTCTGCTTCTTATTCCAGTTGAATGTAGATACCAAAAAGTCTGAGATAAAATGCATCTTGTGCCTCAATCCATCTACTGCTATAATAGAATATTAAGATCATGTGGCACTGGAGTGATTTCCTTTACCCTGTTCCTTCTCAAAAAATCTGTTTTTTATTCAGATGCAGGTTAAACATGTTTGTAATTAGGTTTGCTTCTCACTGTTTTTTGCCTTTCATGTTTAATATTTTAATTAAAAGATTTTTGGCAAAGTTTTGAAGAGTTGCATTGCATTGCATTTTAAAATGCCTTTATTAAAGCAAATTTACATGCTTGATGTAAAGGTCTATAGCTAAAGGTCTTTAACCAAATGTCTCTAGCTGTGCCACTAACATATTGGAAGAATATTAGGTTTCCACAAAACAAATGAAAAGCCAGTCATACCATAAAATCTACACATCCTTCCTTTACAGTAAGTAGTAGTTCTAGACATTAGTAACTTCTCTAAGTGGGTTATGAATCTTTATTTTTAATTCCCAAAAAAATCCGGTGTAACAATCATTGAAGAAGAACATTTACATTATCTGTAATTTTCATTTTAAAAATGTATGTGCTAAAAACTCGTAAAATTCATGGTAGATTTTGTGGTTCAGTTTATTCCTAATTTGAATATGAATGTGAAGCAAATCCATTCAGATATTTCATCTAGTAGATGCTAGAAATGAACTGTCATAAAACTATTTTGGCAATTAATTGTGGTGTCTGAACTTCATAACAGACAAGAGTGAAAAACACTTTGCACTTAGAATCCTAAAGTCATAGAATGGTTGGCGTTAGAAGGGACCTTTAAAGGTCAGCTAGTCTACCCTGCTCCAATGAGCAGCACTTCTAGGTATATTGCTCAAATGATAGGTTCAGACTAAAGTCTTAAATTTCACTAGACACTCATTTTTTTTTCTAGATAAATCATAGAATTCTGACAGGAAAATAAGGATATCACACTATTATGCACCTGTAGTGATCTCCATCATCTAAACTAGTTGTGTTGTTAAGACATATTTGAAGCCTAGGGAGATTATTTCAAGTGGGGTATTGTTCTGCCAATTGACGGGGGCACCAGAAATGACCCAGAACCAACAAAAAGAATAGGCTTTTTTTGCTATTGGTGTTTAAGTTAATAGAAAAATGAATAATGCAATTATTTATACAGTTAGTTTACAAAGCTGTAATTAAAGCAGCACAAACAGCAAACACAATAAGAAAGGTAATGCACCTTATCATCACTACACACAGGAAAGAATAGTGATTAAGAAAGATACATCACCACTTGCCCCAATACTTTACCATCACCCATATCTGCAATTGTTGGGGAGCCCCTGGTTGCAGTGAGGATTTGGAGAGCCTTTCCTGTAATTGGAAAGTCGATGCAGTGCGTTCACTTCTAGGCAAGGTGTCCAAAGTCACTGCAAGAGGGTCCATCTTTTATGGGCTGAATCAGCAAGCTAAAAAATAAGTTTATTTGTGGTCTTGTGTGGATAACACCCGGCGTTTCTCCCTTCTGACCAACCGAGGCTGGGGCTTGGCCAGAGCCCAGGACACGGGTGGTGGAGTTTCTTAAGATATCTTGCAGATGGCAGCATGGCTTTGGAAATACTTTGCAAGCAGACATATATATAGCCTATGTAAAAGTTATCACTTGTTTAGTCATCTATTTCAGCGTTAAAACAGCTGCATCTATGTTACTATGTATGTATCTACTTTCAGCAGTTTAGTTAACTAACACAAAAGAGCATTGATCACAAGAAGTACAGGATTCATCTCTAGGTCAGCTCTGGCTTGGGCCTATTGTCCAAGCCCTAGCATTTCAGGTATGATCAATTCTAGGAGCTATTTTAATCTCTTTGAACCAGATTTTCAAGAGCAGCTTTCTTTATCTTGTCTATTTCCTCACTTAATTGCAGCTTTGTATTGGGAGTGTTAGTTCTAACTTTGATGCTAGAATCAATTAATCTAAAGGGCAGTAAGCAAACACTATGGTGGTACCCTTTTGTTTATTCTAGAAAAGATGAATGTCTTCAGTGAGGAATGAGCTTACACTTTTGAAAATGTTCTGTATGTTTAGGTGGCTTTCAATGCAATTTAATTATAATATCGTAATTTAATTTCATTTTCTGCAAAATATATCCTTATATGTATCCATTTTTAAGAATTCCAGTAAAATGTTTCAGAAATTGAAATGTCTGTTGATATGCAGGTGTTTGTCAAATTACAGAAAAATTACTTTAACTTCTACCATAAATATTCCAAGAACACCCTTTTATGAAAAGTGCCTCTATGTAAAAAAGAAATAGTTATATTTTAAAATATTTTTATATTTCAAGGAATAAAACATCAGTTAAGTTAGGAAATACTTATCCTTCATGTTCTGTATTTATCAAATGTACATGGCTTTGAAAAAGTGTCTTAAGCTATGTATGTTTTCTCTGAGATGTGTCTGTGTTTGATGTTTTAAAGAAATTAATTTGAGAAAAAATTTGTCTTATTGTGTGTGATCTGTATATGCACATAGATACAGCAAAGTTGTACATGGCAATTTTTCATACACAGTTTACAAATACATTTTTTCTGACTACTTTATTGAATTTAACTTGTGCCTTTCTTCAATGAAAACCTATATGCTTTTCTTCAGACACAAAATTAGCAATTTCTTCCTGAGCACCTTTCAACGTGTTTGGCTGGAAAAAGTACATGAAAAAACTCAGTATGACAGGCTTATACTCAAGTTAACGGTAATGTAACTTGTGGAGAGCCTCTTGCTTATGCACACACTTCTTCCTTCCCAGCCATGAGTTGATGTTTTCATGAACACATGAGTTTGTACAATTTTCACTGGGGATTCTGATTGGTCAGTTCTTGAAATTTGATAATAAAATGGCACCTGTATCAGCAAGTGAGCCTAGAAGGTTGACTCAAAAGCTATTCCATTATAAAATAATAATTCATATGCACAGTGTAAACTGTATACTGTGGACAGTATTAAACTGTGTATATACAGCAAATTTGTATAGCCTTTTTTGATGGTACAGAATAAAAGTAAATGAAGATGCTACATAGAATAACCTTTCTAACCCCATGTACTACAGCTCAAACCAAAATTTTCCTTAAATGTAATGTAAAGATGAAATGGTTTGGCCATTATTATGTGTAGTCTTATTGCCATGAGCTGTATTTTCTGTGGAAAGTTGAATTAATGAATTGTGAGTGAATGATATTGTATAGTGAATGAATAAATAACTTAATAGTGAATGAATTGAAATAGTGAAATGATAGAATCAACTGGGTTGGAAGAGACCTCAAAGATCATCAAGTCCAACCCTACCGTCATTACTAGACCATGGCACTAAGTGCCACATC
>NW_008660954.1:95872-111257 GCF_000695815.1 Acanthisitta chloris | reverse complement strand
ACCCTCCCCTGGCAGAGCTTGAGTCTGTGCCCTCTTGTCCTGCTGCTGGTTGCCTGGAAGAAGAGACCAACCCCCACCTGACTCCAACCTCCTCTCAGGGAGCTGCAGAGGGTGACAAGGTCTCCCCTGAGCCTCCTCTTCTCCAGGCTGTTACACCCCCAGCTCCCTCAGCCTCTCCTCATAGCACTTGTCCCTTCATCAGCCTCATTTCTCTTCTCTGGACCAGCTCCAGAACCTCAATATCCTTCCTGAACAGAGGGGCCCAGAACTGTACACAGTATTCAAGGTGTGGCCTCACCAGCTCTAAGTACAGGGGCAGAATCACCTCCCTAGTCCTGTTGACCACACTGTTCCTGAAGAATTAATGAATATAATAGTAATTAATATGACTAAGAGTTTTCTAAAATTGGTCATTTTTCTAGAGCAGGTTTTATGTATTTCTAATGTAATTTCTTTGAGGACATACTCTAATACTGCCCTGATTTGGAACTGATAGACTAGAAGCTGAGGTTAGGCTTCTCTGTGTGGAAGAAGGCAATGATTGTCTGCAGATAACATCCTGGAAAGCACCTGATAATTATTTTGGTGTTGATGGTCAACTTCTGCTGTCTTGATGTCCTAAATCTAGAAAACTAGATCTACACCTTGTAGATGTAAATCCCACTCGTTCATTCTCAGTCTGTTAAAGTGTGTGGTTTTCTCATGCTTGCACTAAGGTTCCTATCCTGCAGTTTCACGTATAATGCATTAAAAGTAGTGTATACATGTGTGTATAAAAAAATATTAAAAATGTTCAAAAGTACCTGCAGATTTGTCACTGAATGTTAGCTATGTCTTGCATTTTGTTTCACTGACCAATCAGAGGATCAGAATTGTACAAATATGAATCCTTACTAACCATTAACCATCTGAGCTGTTATACTCTGTTCTGTTACCCCTCTTGATCTCACTTTCACAACCCCCCCAGGCACCGTTCTATTAACCTCTTCCTCAATGGCTATCAGAACTTTTGGATAGAAACAGAGGAATATTCATTTGAGGAGAAACTAGTTCAGGATTTGGCTGTAAGTACTGACCTAATTGGGCATTTATTTTTCAGTGCCCACTTTAATGTGTATTTTATGTATCTATTATAAACTATATTTCATTTTTTTTGTACCATATGCCTATGCATAAACTTATAAAACATTAATTCTTATGCCTCATGGCATAAGGTCATTTTCTGCCATGGTCAAAAAATCATTTGCCCTGATTAAGGTGATTTATTACTTCAGACGAACTATGTGATACTCATTATTGGGAAGAGAAATGGATTAGATTAACTGTCAGACTATTTTTGTCATTGTGGTAATTTCTATATTCCTATATTTTATTTACTTTTTTTTAAAGCTTGACACAGTTGATCCTTTTCCCTCTTTTATATTTTTGTTGATGCATGATATTTAATTTTAACATTTTAACATTTTCAGCTCCTTTTCCCTCTTTTATATTTTTGTTGGTGCATGATATTTAATTTTAACATTTTCAGCTTTGATACAAATTACTTTTCTGTTTTCTTATTGATGCATCATAAGAAGTAAATATATGCAGCAATATTCAGAAAAAAATTTAGTTTACATGTGTACTTGACAAAAGTGATGGATAGACTTCAGGACTTCGTTACTGAATATTGATTCAGAAAGCCTACTGGTTTTTCTCTTCCCTCTCTTTAGTTATCTTCTCTAAAATCCCTCCAAGGTATCACCATAGTATCTGAACACCATAAAAGTTAATAAATAGCTTCATGGATCCCATGAAGAGGTATCAGGAGATGCTCCAGCGTTAGCTAACACAGTCATGTGCTTTTTAAAGACCCATTGTGGCTAATATCTTGGAATCATAGAATGCTTTCAGTTGGAAGGGACAATAAAGATCATCTAGTTCCAACCCCCTGGCCATGGGCAGGGACATTCTTCATATGCTCTGGACAATTATGTGGTCAGTCTTTGACTTGGTTGCTTCTTGCTAAAGGAAGGAATAAGGGCATTAATCAAAACAGTAATTACAATTATTTCAGATTTGCTAGAGAAGTAAATTGAACTTCTGTCATTAAAATTATTACCATAATTGCAAGAATTCTACAGTAATTACAAACCCTATGAATGAGTGATAACACAAGTAAGGTACGGGTAATACACTGATCTTTGGCCAGTGCTGCCTATGTTATATTTCTGACTATCAAATAATGTTTGAAGTTTACAATAATTAGCAGTCCTTACATTCATTGAATCAAGGTTACCTAGAAATTATATGCCAAAACATTGTAGCAAACAGTAATCTGAACAGGATGTATCTGATAATATTATTAGAAATTATTCCAGTAATTCTCCTGCTAAATAATTGAGCTGGGAATTTCTTTAGATTGTGGTCAACTGGAAACAAATTTCTGCTGAATAAGTCTTCCCTAAGATTTTCACTGTCTTATTCTCAGTAACTTGCAAATGAGAAACTTTTAAAGTTATCTTCAAATATGAATAAAAATCAGATAATCTAACCCCTTCTGAGTCATAAAGGCATATAATGTTGCAGGTTATGCCATAAACTGATGAATAAGATGAATACTGGCAGTTAATACAAATTGGACAGAATAAAATTACTGAAATACTTTCCTAAGCTTAATTACTCAATTTTTTTTTCTTACTTATGAAGCTTAACTTGTATATTCTAAATCTTGAGACAGACATGTCCAAAAAAAGGTGAAGAGGAAGAAGAAGAGACTGAGAAAAAAAATCCTGATCCGCTTCATCAGATTATCCTCTATTTCAGTCGCAGTGCTCTCACAGAGAGAAGGTAAAAGAGCCATGTTGAAAAGCACATTGAGTGAAAGCACACAGTAATTGAATTTCCAGTATCATTAAAGAAGTGATTTAACACGACTCTGTAGTTCCTTTTTCTGCATGGTGAATACTTTTGTCCCCTCTCAGTTTCATCAGAGATTTTATGTATTTAATCTCGGTATAACCTTTATATTGAGATACATATTAACTATTTTTGACATTTTAAATGCTTGGTAAATCCCCAATACAGAAGTAATCGAGCATGACTTCTCATAGAAAGATAAAGTTTACAGGAACTGCTGGTTTAATCAGTGTACCTTCCCCTGGTCTCTCCTGGTAATAGATATGTGTTCTTTTTGTTGGTATTCATTACATTTTACCCAGGATTTCAGAAAAGGTTTTGTTGATGATTAGCATGAATCTCAGTGCCAGTTTCTGCTTTGAATTTAGACTGTTGATTAGAATATGTATTTTATATGACTAGAGTACTCCAGTGCTTCATATACTTTTTCTGTATGTCTAACATAAACTAGCCATTTGGCAGCTATAATTATTTATATTTCTTCATAATATATTTCTGCACCTTCAACAGAACCTTCTTACCTATCCAAAATGACTAGGTTGAATGTCCAAATATAGCTCTAAATTGTTTAATTAAAAAGTCAGAGAGACTTGGATTGAGTCAAGAAAATACATTTATAACACAATTTTCAAGTGTAAAAATATTTCAAGTAGACATATGTATCTACTTTAATAAAATACCATTAAATAAAAATGGGATTTAAATATTAGTAAGCAAATGACATATTTGTATTACTACCTCTTAAAATAATTTAAAATATTTTTTTACTCTTTATAGCAAAATAGAAGATGATCCTTTATATATTGCCTATTCTGCCATGATGGCAAAAGTAAGTAAATCATTTCAAGCTCCATCCCTCATTGCACTCAGGTACTTCCCATTGATTTTAGATGCTTCTTAACTTTTCTGTTTCTTACATAGACTGCTTGATGCTAGTAAATTCTGTATTTTTAATGAAGCAAATGCTCTTCAGAGTTATATATATAATAAGAAATTTCCTACATTAAAACAACACTAAAATTCTAGTAGGTGTGAACCTGTTGATATCACTTGGCACTTTGTTTTGTATGTGATCAGTGGATGAACAGTCTTAACTTGTGAGTTATCATCATTCTTTGGGTAATTTTTTTGAGTTAATATTTGAAATCTGTCAAAAGTTGACAGACAGTTTTTGCATCATGTTGATTACAGGTGATGTGCTGAGTGTTCAACTGTGAAGATAAGTATTATGGATATAGAGATATGGCACAGGAACACATAGCCTGAAGTTACAGTGTGTGTGTGTAGCTGAATGAATACTCTGAAATACTCATACATTAGGGAATATCAGCTTCTTAGTGTGGATGAGTACAAATATTTACAATTACTAGGGCTTCAAATCTTCTGAATGCCCATAATTATTACTTGAAAAAAATCCATTTGGCCATTTTTGTAGAAATATTATAGTAAAAATAGGCATTATGTTTCCTAATAAGCAAGATCTTGTGATTTCTGTTTCTAATGTAAAAAGAGCTGTCAGGAAGAAGAAGAGGAAGAAGAGGAAAAAGAAAAGACATTTGAGGTGAGTTAAAATCTCATCACCTAATGTGCAAGTATTTTAAATATGTCCACTAGAATAAATGCAAGAATAACATAACACCATGTTGAGCTGGTTTACTGGGTTATTCATATAAAAGAAAGACAGTGTGTTCTGAAGTTCTGGAGTCAAACAATCCATGGATTATGGAGACAGATGGCCTTCAACAGTTTCAGATTTCTCATCTTCCTATTTTTTCTGGATCAGTTCCAGTCTGTATTCTATTCTCATTTTTGTTCCCAAACCCAGGAGAAAGAAATGGAAAAACAGAGAACTCTCTATCAGCAAGCTCGCTTACATGATCGTGGAGCTGCTGAGATGGTTCTTCAGATGATAAGTGCAAGTAAAGGTAATGTTCTGTGGCATATTTAAAGTATACATGATGCACGTGTCATAGGTGTTAATAATGTTAGGCATATATATATATATTGTATTATGTCATTATACCTGTGGTGTATATATATCATATACAACTTCTATATGATATATAGTGTGGCAAAATATATGTTAGCTGTACTGGGCAACATTTACAGACTGCATTTCTGATTGAATAGTTCATAACTGCAAGTTTTAGTGACTGTATCCTTGTTTTGACAGGTCATACAGGACCGATGGTTGTTGAAACACTAAAACTTGGTATTGCTATTCTAAATGGTGGAAACACCATAGTTCAACAGGTAATGCATTTCTAACTACTGTGAGTCTTGCTTGCATAAATGAGGCAAGTAATTTTCAGCATTTTAGTCTCCTGTTGTTTATTTTAGTGCACTTAATTTTAAGACAAACAGTGAAGAAATATCAATGTATTTTGGGTGCAGTAACAATGATATTGCTTGCCAGTGATTTGCATTTCAAATGGTCATTCAGAAAGTTGTAAATTCATATTATGTTACTTACTATTTATTAATGTTGATGTAGTTGATAAATATTAATACTTTGCTATTAATTATTGTGTCACATTTAATGTTAATATCATCTATTGTTCCCCCAAATATGTACCCTTTAGAAAATGCTGGACTACCTGAAGGAGAAAAAGGATGCTGGATTTTTTCAAAGTCTCTCTGGTTTGATGCAGTCCTGCAGGTAAAAGCATAAATTGTTTTACTCATGTTGGCGGCACCTTGCTCAGTGCAGGTGGATTTGCTAGATTTAAATTACAGAAGTCACAAGTTGTAAAACTCTTGTGGAAAAGTTTTGTGAATCACAGGAATAGTCTAAATCTTTTATAGTAGTCTTCCAAATGAGAAAATAAAGCAAAAGACTGCATACCTTTGAAGGCTTAGGTTGGATAGGCAGAAAAATAAAATGTATTGGCTCCTTTACTGGTCCTAGATCTCTCAAGTTTTTTGTCTGGTTGGTTCTAAGGATGGAGAAAACCCATCACTGAGGGAAAGACAGGCCAGCAGAGCTTTTACTAAGCTTTCACCTCCTGCACATTTCTAGGGAGTTACATAATCTCTTTCTCTTCATCTAAGTCCTCTGCATATGTATGAGGTTGGTTGAGGATGGCATATGGCCAGTGAGACTGTAGTAGTCCATTCCCTTGATAAACTAGAAATACAAATTAGTTAACTTAAAGGACTCCCATACAGAAGGAGCAAAACTCTTGGTGTTTCTGATTACTCTTACAGTAGACAACCTCCTTTTCTTAGTCGTTTAAAGCAACATAAGAGTTCTGAAGGAGTAGACTGAGAATTAGAAATGGAGAAGCTGTATGAAGACAGGATAAAATGTGGAAGGAGTGGTAACCTGTTCTTCAGAAATTATTGTTGAATAGTTGCACCAGCATGTAATTTTTCCATTTATGTAGAACACATTAGCAGAGACTTCCTCAAACAGACCCTGCTGTGATGTTATTGCCAGCTGTGTATGTGTATCATTCAGGACTTCATTAAAAGGTGTTTTGATAAAATGACTTGAGCAGTGATAAGAGAATGAAAATGATGCTTTAAAAAAATGTTTTCAGTTTTAATGATGTCACTAGATAGAATGTGTGACTGTATTACTATTTAACAGAATTGAAAACTAGATTATCATGGAATTATATTTGGACAGTATTCTGGCTGCATGGTGAGAAGACTCATCATCTGCTATTCCACATGCTGAGCTGTGCCAAGTTAGCAAAATAAAATTCAGATCTCGGTATCTTTTGACCTTGGAAGATATGGAATCAGTGATTACATTTCTGCCTTCTGAATAGGGAATCAGAAATTTCATACAACTTCTGAATAACATAATAATGCATAATGTATACAATAACGATATTATAGAAATTACAGTGACAGCATAGACGAAACCAGTGTGAGTAAGATATAACTCCAGTAATGTCCTCTAGGAGGTAGGTTTAAGTCAACACAAAGAGTAATATTTCAGGTTCCTTTTCCACTCCTTATTTATACATGAAACTATGAATGACAATACTGGAAGTGTAGTTAGGTAAGTGGTGAGACCTGACCTGAGACTCTTTTCTTTTCAGAAATGGACACTGGACCCTTAGTTTCTTCCAAATCTCTTTTATTTAATATGAATATTAAATAAAATATGAGGCAATGCATGCCATAGTGGGTAAAGGTTAGTGGTTGAACACCAACAGAGATTTCATAGAAATAATTTTCCATTATAATGGAAATACAATACTATAGTGCCTTTTCCTATTTTACTGTGTTTTTGTGTTTTTTTTCAAATATAAGTGTTCTTGACTTGAATGCGTTTGAGAGACAGAATAAAGCAGAAGGCCTGGGAATGGTTACTGAAGAAGGAACTCGTAAGTAGAATGAAATTGATTCCAGTAGTGCTTCAAACTTTTGTGCTTCCTTCTTTAACTAGAACTGTTATTTGCTGTGGCTTAAGGTTTCTGTTGTTAAACTTGCTCTAAGTAAATGTAGGCTTTGAGTTCTGAATATGCTTTATTTTTACAATATCTTTAGCAATAATTTGTAAGAAAAAATTGTAACTTATGATATTCTTATCTTGTATTCTTGTTATTTTTCTTTGATCCACAGTCATCGTTCGTGAGCGTGGTATGTTTGGGTTTACAGTTTTTGATACTATTGTTGCAAAAGTGTGTTGCAAATACAGAGAGAAATCTCTCATTGCATCTTTTCAGATATCTTTAGGTTTAGCTTCATGGTCTGCAGCAGGTTGTGTGTTCAGCTTGGATAAAGAGTTTGATGCTTATTAAAAAAGGTTCACTCATATTTAAGGCATGATTTTAGTAATGACTAACAATTAACTTATTAAATATATATCCTGTTGTTTTCTTTTTTTTTTTTGATGATTTTGTTTGTTTGTTTTTTAGTTAGTGTTGCTTTTTTAAATCATGGATGCATTGGAGTGCTAAATACATTGGCTCTGCTTTTTCTGTCTCAGTTTTTCTTTTCATTATTATCAGTCTTAAATTGCTTTAATGCTTTTATAATACTGGTGTTTTATTAAAATTCCAGTTTTAAAGGTAATCATAAGATTATATGTTCTGCATAATTAATCATAAAAATTGTCACATAATCATTGTATTTTATATTTTAAAGGTGAAAAAGTCTTGCAACATGATGAATTTACTCGAGATCTATTTAGATTTTTGCAATTGCTCTGTGAAGGACATAATAATGGTAAGTGAACAGAATTAATTTTGGGGATAAGTCTATTCTTAAACAGAGTTGATTAAAACCAATTCTAAAGGTTTTTTTCTCTAATTCATTTAGTTTTCTGAGGGCAAACTGGCATGACAACAATCTGAATTGCAGAGTTCAATTTGATTAAAAAATCTTAATGTAATTTCAGGTTTTTGTATAATAATGCCTATTGCAAGTCAGGTGGATGGCGGTTCTTCAGTTGTATTTACATTGTGATCTACTCTATTAATTCTCCATGCAATAATAAAAATAACCCTATATTTTTCCCCTATATATACTAACCAATCACTTCTTATTTCAGATTTTCAAAATTACCTACGTACTCAGATGGGCAACACCACAACAGTGAATATTATCATTAGTACAGTTGACTATCTCTTGCGCCTTCAGGTGAGGTAAAAAAGAGTAAAATGGAGTATAACATATTTGCCTTTCCATCACTTTTACAAATTCATATTTTAATGGAATCCAATGTTAAAATTCTCTCTAAAGGGATATCTAAAATAAAAAATTATGCTTTCTTTTGTACCTTCTTTCCTTTGAAAATAGATGACCTTACAGAATTCTGTGTGAAACCAGATGTTTGTTAATTGATTGCATTGTTCAATCCTGAAGAGAGTGCAAAATATTATCATAATGAGAGACTGACACAGATATACTAAATTTCGTCTGAATTGTTGATTCAACTTTTGAAAATATTATTATTTTGAAAACATAACATTGTTGGTTTTATCTTAGGAATCCATCAGTGATTTCTATTGGTACTATTCAGGAAAGGATGTCATTGATGAATCAGGACAACGTAACTTCTCTAAAGCTTTGGCTGTCACCAAACAAATATTCAATTCCCTTACAGAATATATCCAGGTAAACAGAATGTTTTGCTCAAGGTAACAACAGTGAAGTTACATGATTACATGGCATGATCATATTCTGTCATAAATTTGTAAACACTCCAGCTTTATTTTTTAAAATTGTGATAAAGTTACATGGAGTCACTGAACCAGTGTACAGTGAAAACTAAAACGTGTGAACAACTACATATTTAATGTAATACAATCTGGTATTTATGAACTAGATACTAAAGAAATCTTGGAAAACTTTCTCGTGTAGCTTAATGGGAGCCTGAAACGTTTTTCTTTTTTTCGAGGGGGTGGGGGGGGAATCTTAGGAAAGCAAATTGTTTTCTTCATTTCTTGCATAAGTAAAAACATTTTCTTAATTTTTGTAGGGCCCTTGCATAGGTAATCAACAGAGTCTGGCTCATAGTAGGCTGTGGGATGCAGTTGTTGGTTTTCTTCATGTCTTTGCCAATATGCAAATGAAACTTTCACAGGTATTTTCAGTAGTTAAGTAATCCTTCTTTGCATATGTTTATAACTAGGTCAAGTGAACCCTGAAAGCTACAAAGCAGTTAACTCACTGATGGTGAATGAGTTGTTGTAATGTACAGGTCCAAGACTGAATCTCAGGGCTAACATGTTCATATCACTCCTTTTGGGATTAGTCATCACTGTGCACTCACATTTACTAATATTAAACCTGCTGCTAAGCACTGAATATAACAATGCAGAGAGTCATTTCCTCACTCTTATTCAGTGTCTCTGCTACCCTCTGACTTAAAAGATTACTTCCCACCCTATAGAAGCATATCAGAATTTCAAAATTACTTAACAGTATTTAGGCCCTTAATGTGAACTACACTTAGCTGACCATTTTTCATACTGGTTTTCTCCAAGTTTATTTAGTTTTCCAGATAAATACAAAGAAAAAAAATCTTACACTCCATTTCTTTACAGGACTCTGCTCAGATTGAATTGCTTAAGGAACTGCTAGATCTGCTAAAGGATATGGTAGTGATGCTCTTGTCACTGCTTGAAGGTTGGCCCTGCTTTCCTTTATGGTCAAATATGATTATCTCACCTTCATAATGTAAAGCACAGTTATTGTGTTGATTTTTCTAAATTGATTTTTTATGGCTGTTATGTAACGTCAGGGGGGAAAAAGCTACTTCGTATTTATTTAAGAATTATTTTGGAATATACAAAGGCATGAAAAGAGGACTGATACAGAAAGCTTGTTGAATGAAAAAATACTAAGTTTTAAGAACATTTTTGTTCTGTTTTTAGCATGAATGCGTAATGTCTTTACTTAAAATGTACCTGCCAAATAACTTCCTGTTTTAACTCACTACTTAGGTAACGTTGTAAATGGAACTATCGGGAAACAAATGGTAGACACACTTGTAGAATCATCTAGCAATGTAGAAATGATTTTGAAGTTCTTTGATATGTTCCTCAAGTTAAAAGATTTGACTAACTCAGATGCTTTCAAGGAGTATGACCCCGATGGTAAAGGAATCATTTCAAAGAAGGAATTTCAGAAATCAATGGAGGCTCAAAAACAATACATACAGTCAGAGATTGAATTCCTGTTGTCCTGTACAGAAGCTGATGAAAACGATATGTTTAACTATGTTGACTTCGTGGAAAGATTCCATGAACCAGCGAAAGACATTGGATTTAATGTAGCAGTATTGCTAACAAACCTTTCAGAGCACATGCCTAATGATTCACGCCTTCAGAGCTTGCTTGAACCGGCAGAAAGTGTTCTCAATTACTTTGAGCCATACCTTGGCCGTATTGAAATAATGGGTGGGGCCAAGAAAATAGAAAGAGTTTACTTTGAAATCAGTGAATCCAGTAGAATGCAGTGGGAGAAGCCACAGGTAAAGGAATCCAAAAGACAGTTCATATTTGATGTTGTAAATGAAGGAGGAGAGCAAGAAAAAATGGAACTCTTTGTGAATTTCTGTGAAGACACAATCTTTGAAATGCAGTTAGCATCCCAGATCTCTGAAACAGATTCACCTGAGAGGCCTGAGGAAGAGGAAGAAGCAGAGCCTGCTTTTGTAGTGGATATTGGAGATGATGAGGAAGAAGAAAAGTCCCTGGAACCTGCTTCAGCTTTTGCAGTAGCTTGTGTTGCAGTGAAGAAGAATGTTGCCAACTTTTTTAAAATGGTCACTGTGAAGAATCTAAGGAAACAATATAGGAAAGTTAAAAAAATGTCAGTAAAAGAGATGGTGAAAATGTTTTTCTCCTTTTTCTGGATCCTATTTGTAGGGATGTTCCAGCTGTTCTTTTCTATAGTGTGGGGAATTTTCCAGATTTTATGGAGCACTGTATTTGGGGGTGGCTTGGTTGAAGGAGCCAAAAACATAAAAGTTACTAAAATATTAGGAGATATGCCTGATCCAACACAGTTTGGAATCCATGATGATGTTATGGAAGCAGAAAAAGCTGAAGGTGCTGAGCATGGTATCAAAGCTGAACTTCTGCAGTTTGTGAAGGGTGAAAAGGGAGAGACTGACATAATTGCAGACATTTTTGGCATTCATACAAAGAAAGAAGGTGGATCAAAATATTGTCATGATGCTGGACTTGGAGATATTGCAGAAATTCTTGCTGCTGAGATCCAGCCATCTTTGGAAAATGCAGTTCATAAGAAAAAAGGATTACAGGTATATTAAAGCGATTTTGTATTTGAATGCCGAAATAATAATAATAATGATAATAATGATGATGATGATGAATTTTATGAATATAATTATTTGCCATTTAACTGATTAGTAAATGTTATCATGGAGACCATACTTTACAAACTGTACTCATTTAAAACCAACAGGAGAGTTAACATTACAGAAAAATTCAGCCCAGTGTGTTAAGATTTCAGTGCAGTAGATTGTTGTTACCATTCATTTGGACTTTATTCAAAGCCAAAAATTGCTATCAAATTTCTAAGCACAGTTTTTGCTTTAAATGGTTTGTGATCTTGTTTATACTACATGCCCCATATTGACAATTACTTTACAATTTATTTTCTCCATAAAAATGCCTTATCATTATAATCTTTCTCCTACATGCTTTACTGATCACGTGCAATGTAGTATGCTTTTTTCCTATTATTTGAAATAAATTTACCTGAATTTATTGATACTTTAAGGTTATCATATAATTACGCTTTACTTTTATTTTGCTTTCTGAACAATATATTTTATTCCACTCAGCTGAGCTAAATAGAATATTTTTCTGTTTATAAATGGATTGAACTAAATGTCAAAACCAAAATGCATTTGTCATATTTGGAAGGCATTGTGTTTCTCTTTATACTTCAGATCTGTTTCTACTTGTCTTTCAAATGCATCTTTCCTCTCATTGTTAATCCAACTCTGTATGATATACTCCCCAGATATTTTCAAGATAAACTTAAATTTTACAACCTCTTAGTTCATTATATCATCTTCATTTGTATGTTTTCTCCAAAATCTGGTTCTTGCCTGGACTGAAATATATTTTTCCAGTTATTTTTCTTGTTTATTTACTAATTAATTTTATGTGTGTCCTTAAAAATTACAGTCCTTTCAAATCCCGTCTCATTTAGCATAAATGCAGATTGATTGGTATTTAAAAATACTGTTTTAACTTAAGGATCTTATCAGGTATGAATAAATCAGAATTTTCTTCAACTATATTTGAAGTAAATATTTTAATTCAGATCTGAATAAACATTTTAGCATTTGCTTTACTTTGATCTATGCACTTCTCACAGATGTGTTTGTAACTATTGATGAAAATACTCGGTAAGTTTTGCAGATACTTGGAGTTGTTAATTGCAGTTATGCAATTAATCCAGCTTTTACCTTTAATATGTTATCCAGTGAAATTTGTCAAAATAATGTTTACACTAATTCTATATTACAGAAATTGCTATTCACTTCACATTATATATGTTAATGGCTCAAGTAATTCAGTTAGAGCACTGGATAGAACTATTAAGTAGAGCTCAAAGTAGAAACAGCTATAGTGACTTCCCAAAGGGAATTTTTGATTGTTACATTGCTTTCTTAGGCATCTACAATGATAAAACTTACACAACTGGATAGAAATAGAAGTCCACCTCTATACACTGTGAAAGCACCTATGTGGTGATAAGGTCAATGACATCACCATATAGCCAGAAAAACTGCAAAATAACTTCTGGAATTGTATATGATGCAAATTGTTAGGACTTTGTTTTTACTCTGAAGTTCCACAAGAATCTGTACTGAGAGCTATGTGGCTTTACAAATAAGAAAAAAAGTAGTAAGCTGAAAGTTTGCCATAAATCTGAGTTCTTGGTAGCAGTAAAATCAAGAGCTAACTGCAAAATTGCCTTAATACAGCAGGTAAAAAACAGTGATGTATATGACAGGAAAAGTTATAATTTTACATATAAAATGTTGGATTTTGAGCTGATTGTTACTGCTTGGGTATGAAACCTTGGGAATATAATAGAGTTACACAACATGATCAGTTCAATGAAAATGTGAATCAAGCAAACTGAAATTTTGAATTGTTGAGAAAGGAAGAGAGAGACGAAAATCCCAGAATATTACTATGCTCCATGAACCTGAAGTATATCTGTATCTCAAAGACCAGGTCTCCTCATTTCAAAAAGAGTGTCATAAAGCTGAAAAAGGTTCAGTGAAGGTCAAAATGTTATTAAACTCGATATGGAACAAATCTTGTGTATGAAATTAAGTAGGTTAATGCTTTTCAGCCTGGAAAGGAGAAAATTGAGAGAGGATATGATAAAGGGATGGAGAGGATGGATAGGGGTTTATTCATTCTTCTATCACCCTACCTCTTCGAAGAACTAGGCATCATCAAATGATCTTTGAAGAACCCTCCACCAGTTTGAGATCTTAGGGAAAATTCTTTGTGGAAGAGTTACACATACATTGTTTTTTAGATGAGGTTCCACAGATAATAGGTGAGATATTGCAAGGCAAAGTCAATTTAGTAAATTCTTTCCTAAATCCTTTTCCTACTTACATGCAAGAGATAGGCATCCGGACAAGTAGTGGGAGAAAGTTTAGATAACTGTATTTATATATTAAACAGAAATGCAGGACCAATAGGCAGTTGCTGTCTAAGTACTTCAAGAGAGTACAGAAGAGGTGTAAGAGTTCAGATAGGTTTTTGCAAAAGTGAATTGAAACAAATTTATGCACTTTGAATTCCTTTGTGAGTCTAGAACTTCAGAGCCCACATCTCTTGGATTTCCACTAAAGCTTAGATACTCAAACTGCCTCTGAAATGAGTTTACTTTGGTCTTGTAACACTGAGCCTAAAAGTGTTTCATATCCAGGTTCCAGCTTCTTTGCTGCAGTTAGCCATCTGTAAAATTGTATATTAGTTTTTCCTTATCTCAAAGGAATGTTGCAAACAGGTACTTAAAGGGTTGTGAGGTTTGCCAGTAAAGGTTTCATGAACCATCAGCTCAGTTAAGAAAAACGGTTTGAATAAAACATTGTGTAAGTAGTTGATTAAGTTTGTTTTCAATTGCATCACTTGACCATGACAAAGTGATTGGCTTTTGTAATATCTGATAATAACATTATATTTTTCAGATATTTGCTGCTAACATTAATATATTATTTCTAGTTTCATATTTGGAAAGAGGCAAACTGATGCTAATTTTCTGCATAATCAGTAACTCCACTGAATCTTTGTGACTGACTTTAGTATTAGGATATGATCTGGATATAGTTACCTTTATTCTCAGCTGGTCACATAATGTTTCTGATCACCATGTACAATTACTTGAAGTTGTTCAGTCAACTGGACTAGCAATTGACAACACTATCAGAAGAATTTTTGCCATTTTCACTGTTAAAATCTAGCCCAAGCTGTCTATTTTTAAAAACCTAACAATTTGAAAGTGTGAAGTGGTATAAAAAACATAGCATGGCTAATATTTTATTTGTTTTTTAGAAGACAGTAACTAAAGTTACCAGAATTTTATTTGAATGGATCCATTTTGACAGTTGAAATACTTTTTGCAGATATCTGAACTTGCAAAAGAAGCTGGAACACAAAGAAAAGCAGAAGCTGAGAAGGCCGAGTAAGTTAGTTTTACAAAATTCCTGCTTAATTCCTTGGTACTCCCTCATGATAGATAATTTGGCCAGCAAGAATACAAGCAATGTTTAGTATTCAAAACAGTTTATGCACACTTTGTCTTAGCAGTATTTTGAAAATATGCTAAGAGATTTATACTATGTATTTTTGAAAATACTCTAAAAGATGGCAGACCATCTCAGCGGGCAACAAAATGGTAATCTGATTTTTGTGGCCCTTGACAATTCTGCATATATAAATCTGTGGCCATTGTCTTAAAAAAAATCCCATAACTACAGTAAAAATGAGCACCAGTCTTTAAAAAAACTCTGCAA